>NW_021640071.1:2931-3170 GCF_002087225.1 Trypanosoma theileri | reverse complement strand
GAAACGCAAAAGAGAAACACACAGCTGCACATAACGTGCAATGAAATTATAATGAAACACACACATGGGAAAAACAATATAATGAAAACAAAACAAGAAAAGAAAGCCGTGACCACCATGTGAATATGTTCAGGAGGCAAGAACACAATTCCCTGCAGTGCGTGTGTGTGTCTTTCGTACAGGGCGAGCAATGGGAATGATGCACACATGATGACAGTCCACACACACACACACAAAGA
>NW_021640071.1:1322-2062 GCF_002087225.1 Trypanosoma theileri | reverse complement strand
TGGGCTCATCTCCTTTCTCAGATAATGGCCTACCCTCCCCAATTTTCTTAACAGGACCTTTGGTTTTCTCGGCAGCAGTTTTAACGACTCCAGTACTTTTCTTGCATAACTCCACCTCATCCTTCCACACAGACAAACAACTATTTCCTTCCACAAGTAATTCATAGGCCTTATTTACTGACGCCTTTAACCGTTGTTCCACAATTTTAACCTCACTTTCCTTGGGAACTGACGGAACTTTATCATCTCCATGGGCCACACAAGTACAGAATTGCAGAAGTACCAACAGGTACACCACACGGCGCAGTTGGATAAACATCGTTGTCATGATTATCACTGTGGGTTGCTTGGGTCTGTGGTAACAAGAAAGAAGAGGAAAAGGAGAAAAGAGACGCACATTTAACACACAAGGCAGACGGAGGGCACAGCAGCAACACAGAAAGAGAGAGAGAATACACATCACAACAGCAATCAAACACAACCCAATGAGGGGAACACAACAGTAAACCACTCACACAACACAGGCCTGCAGCACAGAGATCAACACACACCACAATACACGCTCACTAGCACACAAGAAAACAACACAAAAAGCAGAGCACAGCATTAGCAGTGTTTTTACTGCAACAACAACAACAACACCGTGGGGTCTGACGACAATTGGTGCAGCACTATTGTTACAGAAACAACACAAACAGAATGAAGTGAACCACTGCAGATTACGTTGCGGGCATACGCCA
>NW_021640071.1:0-352 GCF_002087225.1 Trypanosoma theileri | reverse complement strand
AAAAGAAATTCATTACTTACTGTGGCTGCGATGCCTGGACACAGTCCAATACACTCCAAGGTTAACAACGGAAAACCACTGTGTACTGAACGTGCTGTGCCCATATCTTTATTCTTCATGTCCGTGCAGCAGTTTGTATATAATGAAAATAGGAATCATTTCACATAAAAATGAACACACAAGACACACAAGGTATATAGGAAGCGAAAAAAGAGAAACACACAGCTGCACATAACGTACAATGAAATTATAATGAAACACACACATGGGAAAAACAATATAATGCAAACAAGAAAAGAAAAAAGCCGTGATCACCATGTGAATATGTTCAGGAGGCAAGAACACAATTCCC
>NW_021640070.1:2591-3232 GCF_002087225.1 Trypanosoma theileri | reverse complement strand
AAAAAAAAAAAAAAAGTTGGGATTGACAAGTAAAAATGAATTTTTTTTTTTTTTTGTTCTTTGGCATTTTATTATTGGTACATATATGTTTGTGGAAAATGTTGTTTGGATAAACTTTGTATTTGAACCAAACATCCTGTAAGGGTTTATGGATAAAGGACTACCAGGCGATTCTATGGAAAAATTGAGAAATAAGAGGAGCGAAGGAGTTCTTTCGTGATATTGTTAATTGGAGTTTCAGTAAACCTTTTCATTTTATTTATTTATTTTACTTTATGAGATGACTTCAGTACGTATTTTTTTTTTGTTTTTCTTTTTAAAGATATTTGTCTAGAGATGTATACATGTACAGATCAAGTTGAACATGTGCTCTGCAAATCAAAGAAGTAGATATATATATATGTCTATATATTATTTATGAGTATGCTCCTCTTTGTGTTGTTTATTTGATTTTGTTTGCGTTTTTTTTTTTTTTTTTTTTTTGTTCTTTCCCTTCTCGGGGAGCCGTTTATAACGTTCGCATGCAATGTGCTGGAGGGAAAGCCACACAATGCTGCGTGAGTATCATTTCATTCTTTATTTGATAACTCTTATTTGTTATTAGCGGTTGAAGGGAGAAGCAAATAAAAAAAAAAAAAAAA
>NW_021640070.1:2007-2365 GCF_002087225.1 Trypanosoma theileri | reverse complement strand
TTTTTTTTTTTCTTTTTACATTTCTTTTTATTTTTACTTGTACTCCTGTTTTTACTTTTTTTTTTCCAATATGAAATTCTTCTTCATTTTTCCATGCAATTCTTTTTGTTATTATTTTGGTTGTTTTCCACACACAAACACACACACACACAAAGAGGCTCCATTCTCTTTGCGGATTTGTCTTTGAAAGACCCACATGTGTTGATGCATACACAAATAATAATGAAGATAAAAAAAAAAAAGATTAATGTGAATGAATGATAAAATCTGAGCAAAAAGAGTAGATGAAGTACTCATACGTATTGAATGGTAAAAACAATCCATAATCACTATCTACATATGTTTTTTTTTTTTTTTT
>NW_021640070.1:0-1117 GCF_002087225.1 Trypanosoma theileri | reverse complement strand
AAAAAAAAAATGCAGGAACGAAATGTAACGACTTCTACAGGCGCCATGGCGTACACATTTCAACACCCGCCGCAGGGTTTTGTGCACCCGCAGTACCGCGACCCCGCAGTCCCGTCCGCCTCCGCCACCACCACGACTAGCATGGGCCGCAAACAGTATGCGAACATTATGCATGATCGTCGTGTGTACAGGGGAAGTACATATGCGGCGACGCCAGTCTCTACGCATATGAAGGAGGAAGAGGCGAGGAAAGAACGTGAACTCCTGCGGCGGAAGAAGGAAATGGCAGAACGAGCGGCATCTATTAAACGTCGTAAAGAATTGGATGCAGCGCAGCGGCGACTTGCCACCCCACCGCCTGTAGTTGGCCGACAGCACATTGATGTGCAGACTGAAGAGTTCCTAGAGGAGCTTAAGGATGAGGTGGAGGTTGTTCAGCAGGAAACACAAACAGATCCCATGCTGGATCGTCCAGCAACTCCAAAATATGTTCCAACCAAATCTGGTAGAGATGCTGAGACGCAAATTCATGAAAAAGATTTATTTCATTTTGATGATGCGGTGGATCCCATACTGGATGTGATGGTTGGAAAGACAATGGAGCAGGCTATGCTGGAGGTACTGCAGGAGGAGGAATTGGAATTATTGCGGCAACAACAGTTGGAGTTTGAGCAACGTCGTAAAGAGGAGTTATTGGAGGCACAACGACTGGAGGCACGTGAGAAACGTCTCTTTGAAGAGAAGGAAAGACGTAAGAAGCAAGAAATTGAACGTATTCAACGAGAGAAAGAGACACGGGAGAAGTTGCAGGCACGACAATTCGCAAAGGTGTATTTAATGAATCTCGAAAACAGAGTGTTTGCGCGATTGCAGGATGAGGGATGGTTCCAAGACCGTGTTGTGCATGAAGTGGAATTTGACTTCTTCCCATGGTTGATGGATGAAGTGAAGGTGGAGTTGGAGAAGAAGCAGCGGGCCCGTCTGCTCGTGGACGATCTCATTCGCCAAGTAGTCGCCATGCAGTTGGAAGCATGAGAAAGGGGGTGGGAGTAAAGCAACCAGTAGCAGACGTGAAGTGGAAAAGTCGTAAGAAGAGAGAGAGAGAGAGAGAGAGAGA
>NW_021640069.1:3016-3302 GCF_002087225.1 Trypanosoma theileri | reverse complement strand
CAACCATTTACAGCACAGTGATCGGGTAAAAAAAAGGAAAAAGAAGGAAAATAAAGAAGGATTGAATGGGGGAAGTCGTAACAAGAACAGAAAAATAAAAAGAAAAAAATAAAGGAAAATAAAAAAAAAAGGAGTGGGGAAATGAAAGAGATGGAGAGAAAAAGAGAGAAAAAACGGATAAAAGATGAATGCGAGTAAAGGCGTGTGAGAGCGACATCATAGGCATACGAATAAATCGGATAAATACTTTTTGGAGTCCTATATATATATATATATATATATATAT
>NW_021640069.1:2167-2570 GCF_002087225.1 Trypanosoma theileri | reverse complement strand
ATATATATATATATATATATATATTCGTGACTCTGGCAAAGCGTAGAAAGAGAGAAGATAGAGTAATTATTCTCTTTTGCAATGCTAAACACCAAAAAGCGTAGAAAAGAAAAGAAGAAAAACTTCAACAGTACAAAAAAAGGAAAAAGGAGAATTAACAGACACATGTACGAAACGATATGCATACAAATAAGGCAGAATAATAAAAAAAAAAGTTTCTTTGTTCACCTTCTTGAATTGTATATATCTCTATCTGTTTCTCTCTGAGTGACAGAATAGAGAGAATAGAGAGAAGGAAAGAAAGAAAGAAAAAAAAATAATAAAAAACGAATAATACCGTCTGTATGGCTGTAGCGGAGATGAGATGCGATTATTATTATTATTATTATTATTATTATTATTA
>NW_021640069.1:0-1277 GCF_002087225.1 Trypanosoma theileri | reverse complement strand
TTTTTTTTTCTTTTTTTTTCTCTTCTTTTCTCTTCTTTTCTTCTCTTTTCTTCTCTTTTCTTCTTTTTCATCCCTCCGCTTTGGTGGAGTGAGAGATGGTGATGGCGATGGAGTGGTATTTCATTTCATTTAATCAAAGAAGAAAAGAGGGATAGTGAAGAGCACGTGGAAATGGAAGAAACACAGAAGAGAGAAAAGAAAAGAATAAAAACAACAGAGAAGTAAAGAAACAGAGGAATAAGGGGGTAGGATGGTTGGGGAATTGAATTGGGAAAAGGAACTGGGAGGACATTTGGAGAAAAAAATATATAAATAATAGGAAGGGGGTATGCCTATATAGGGGGTTAGAAAAAAAAAAAAATATTATTTTTGCTTCTTTGTAAATATAGTCTTTGCTCTTGTGTGTGTTCATACCACACAGGTGCGTACTTTATATATTTTCTTCTCGCTCTTTTTTTTTTTGCACCTTTTTTTCTCTCGTGCCTTTTCTTATTCTTATTTCCGTATTGATTGGTGCTGTGATTAGTGAGAGGTACTTATATATATATACATATATACATATATATACATACGTATATACATATATGTACGTAGTGCGAACAAAGACATGCTTTATTGCAGGAAGCGATAATTAACGGTAAATAATAATATTTTGCGAATTAGCCTTATAATGGGAGAGAGTGGGTAGTCCATTCCTAATATTGTATCACTTGTTTTTTCAGTTTTTTCTTCCTTTCCTTCATTTTTTTTTTTTTTTACTCTGTTCTTTTTGCTTTATTGTTATTATTATTATTAGTTATTAATTATTATTATTAGTATAATAATAGTAATAATAATACAGTAATGGAAAGATGGGTTGAATATGTGCATTATGATGTCATTTCAACGAGAATGATTAAAAGGAGGAATAATTGAGTGCCGTGTGTACAAATGGATGGTGATGGTATTAGTAGTGGTACTATACACTCTATCTTTATTATTGTTGTTATTATTATCTTTATTATTATTATCTTTTTTTATTATTATCTTTTTTTATTATTATGGATGATTTGTAGTTAATTTTCTTTTTTTTTTTTGGATTTCCCTCCACCGTAATGCTCTATGCCTTTCTTTTCTTTTCTTCTATTCCCTTTTCTTTTCAAATTTTCCGGTATTTCACTCGTCTACACATTACTTCCATTCGTGGACAAAAGACGGTGATAGGAATCCACACACACTCTAATCCGAATCAAGCAGGTGAAGGAGCGGTGAACAAGAACCAAAGAAAAAAAAAAAAA
>NW_021640068.1:0-3367 GCF_002087225.1 Trypanosoma theileri | reverse complement strand
TATATATATATATATATATATATGAACTTATGGCACGTATGTATGTATGCGCTTATGTTACTGTTTTTGTAAGTTGTGCTTCTGCCCCATTGTATGCGTCTGCGTGAATGTCACTTGATTCATTTGATTTTTCTTTTTTTTTGTATTTATTTGTTTGTTTTTACGTCTTATCCATATGGATGTATCTCTCTGTATGTATATATATATATATATATATATATTAATGTACGTTACATCATATTTTTTTTTTTTTTTGACTTTTCCTTTGCTTTTTTTTTTTTTTTATAACTATATTGAAATTAGGTAAGGGTGGATGATTGTCGACGAAGCGCGACACTTCATTGACTTTAGTAACTACCCAGGTGGCGTGCTGGATGAAGAAATTCTCTCTCAATTACGTGATGCCCTTAACTGCAATGATCATTTTTGCAAACTCGTATTTAACAATAATCGTCTAACGGATGATGCCGTTGGGACTCTAGCGGCTATTCTCAAGGGACGCACCCCTATTGAGTATCTCTCACTGGAGGCCTGCGATCTCCGCGATGTGGATATTCTCCACATCGCCAACGCCGTCTGCACACGGAAGGCACTGAAGTTCATTGATCTCCGCCGCAATCCCGCCATCACCAGCGAGGCACTTCCAGACATTGCGAGAATGATTCGATCTGTGCCCACGTTGACGACTATACTCATGCGTGGGACTTCTCTGCAGCCGCACAACTGCGCAGAGATAATGGACGCCTTGGAGCAGAGTTCGTCTGTGAAGGTGATGGAATTACCGTATACTGTAGGATATAGAGTACTGGACAATGTGAAAAGGATTATCAGTAAAAATAACATGGAATATTTAGATTCTACTTCTAGTGATAAAAATGAGAAGCGGAGAGTTGCCGCGACTATCGGAAGTACTTCTATGGAAACTAGTAATAAGCGGCGTAAAAAAACATTGGAACCAACAACTTTGCCAAAGTTAGTACCACCTCCACCTGTTGCGTTTTCTGCAGAGATGCCACCCACTGAAGTACGATCAACACCACCCCTATCACCCTCACTATTACAACAAAAAAGTAAAAGTACTGTGGAAATGATGGAATTTCGACATTGGGCTGATCCAGCAATTAAAAATGCCGCCGCACATATTTATGTACTGGATCAGCGTTGTCAACTACTTGAGATGCACAAACAAGAAAAACGTGAACGTCTCCTTGCAAAACGTGGTCTTATGCCAAGGCAGAAAGATACAGAATGGAGTACGCAATACTACCGATTATGAAGACGTACAAGTAAATACTATTGAGTAGAAATGGAAAGTGGATCTACTGAATAGATGATTTTATATCTGTACCAATATATATATATATATATATATATATATATAAACCCAATCATGAACAAAAAAAAAAAATTGGAAAACTACTGTATTATATCTACGTTTTTTTTCTTTCTTTTCTGTTTTGCCTCATTAAAAAGGTAATCTTTTCTTCTGTGCTGCATTATAGTATTAATTTCTTTATATATATATATATATATGCGGAAGTGTTGAATTTTGTGTGTGATCCAGTACTCCTTTATGTAAACATTCGGAATGCATTTGCGTCATTTCTTTTATTATTATTATTATTATTATTATTATTATTACAATTTCTCCTCATGTGGGGCTTCTTTTTCCTCTCTGTGTATATGTGTGCGAAACTTGCTGTGAGAGCTATGGGGCTATGAGAATAGTTTCTGTTTGTGTCCTCTACAATGTTTGCTTCTTTTTTCTTTTCTTTCCTTCTTTTTTTGTTTATTATTTCTCTATTGTAATTCTTATTATCATTACTTTGTATTTGTGGAGGCATATTTTCCTTATCTGTATATTATATATATATATATATATATATATATAAACAGCATTTTATTTTTCTTATTCTTCTAGGCCCTCTCTTCAAACGAAGAATAAAGGGACTATAGAGAAAGAAAGAAAGAAAGAAAAAAAAACTATATAAGAAATAGAAGAATACTCTTACCGTGTGACATTTGGGCGTAAGAAACAAAAAAAAAAAATAAGAGAAACTACCTGATACACACAAAACATATAAATATATTTATATACACACACATAAATATACGTAGACGTATATGCGTTATTTTAGAGTCTTGTACAACTTTAACGCAGAAGATAATGTAGAGCTTAGTGTTAAAAAGGGTGAAATCGTTATCCCCATTGACGGTGATGTAATGGATGGATGGATTAAAGTGGAAGTATTAAATGATGCGAAACGCCGTGGGTTTGTGCCTCTCAACTTTCTGCGTGAAACCACACAACCCAGCGAATCTCCACAGGCACCGCAGCCTCTCAGTGGGGCGACTCCCACGGCCCGTCAGCCCTCCGCCATTCCGAAGGGCACCCCGTCGTCCTTCACCTCCGCCGCACTGGACTACGGCGACACTTTGCAGCACATGTACACAAGTGGCACGCGGGAACCATCCGTGGCCTCACGGCGAAGTCAATCCGCCGATCAACGCACACAACGACCCTCGCAAGTCTTGGGAAAAACAACAACATCAACATCAATGACCCAACAGAGACGACAATCACCACCATTACAACAAGAACAACAACAACAACAACAGACGGTTACTTCACTTCCTTCCGATCCCTCATCTGGACGATCACTATTAAATGATCCAAATGCAGTGATAGAAGCTTTTATGAAAAATGAGCTTCATTTTAAACAACTTATTCGACAACGTCAGGATGCACTTGCCCAAATGCGTTCTACACTTGAGGGAGCCATGGTTGAAATGGCAGCATGTAAAGATAAAAATGCCACTTTGGCACGCAAACTGCGTGACTTGGATCTATCTATAGATAAAGAAAGAAAGCGCTGGAAGGAGCGCATTGAAGAAGAAAAAGCGTTTATTGCTCGATCCATGCCACAAGACTAAACAAAACACCTTTGCTGGTAACGGGCAGTGTTTTTTCTTTTTTCTTCTACTATATGCATGCATTTGGTACTATCAATGACAGCAGTACCAAACGAAGAAAAAGAAGAGTCATATTTCATTTTTACATTATGTGTGTTTTTTTTTTCTTTTTTCTGCGTGTATATGTGTGTACACTGGCATTCCTCTTGTAGATATTTGAAAATAGTGCATAAATATCAGTATTGTTATTTATTACTTCTTTCGTGCGTATTTTATATTATTATTTTTTTTTTCTCTTTTTTTCTCTGGATTTGTTTTTCTCTTCATTGTTCTTGTTCTTTTTTTTTTTTTTTTTTTGAATATATTCTTATTTGTCGAAGTAAAAGAAAATAAAAATAAAAACAAAGAATAAAATTGGATGATATGCGGACAATCAATGCTGAGGGGAATTTGC
>NW_021640067.1:0-3384 GCF_002087225.1 Trypanosoma theileri | reverse complement strand
AGAAGCAACTAACCACCATGTCGCCATACAACAACATTAGCACCATCTAATTGAAAATGACAGAATGAACGTCTCTGATGAGTCACATAAGTGGCGAAGGAACGTCCATACACAACATGCCATGTTCCACCTAATGCAGCCTCTACATTCTTCTTAATCATCTGTGCAATATCCCGCACCACAGTACGCTCAATTTCCCTCTCTAATTCCTTTCTAGATCCCTCCTCTTTTCTCCATGTATTTCGTGTGGGAAGCAACACAAACTTACTATACGCCTCAACGGCAATATTCATAATTGTCTGCAGAGTGGCATCTGGGATATCTACGTAGATAGGCACACGTGCGATGGCTGCGGCTCTTGGGTCCAATTCGGAGTCTTGTTGAACGAGAACAGAAGAGCGGCTGCTGACGGGCCCAATGGAACTGTCATGTGTAGAGCGGCGCTGCAGGGCGGGTGTGGAGGAGAGAGAAGTGGTCATGATAACTAGAACCTATCACGTTAATCAATCAATCAATCTTTCCTTTTTTTTTCTTTATTATATATATATATGGATAGATATGGGTAAGGATTTGTTTAAGAAAATGAGAAGTTCTACCACCCTTTCTGTGATCTCTCTCTCTTTTTCTTCTCTTTTTTACTCTCCTTCGGGCAGAGACCTGTTCCTCTTATCTTCGCTGAGCATACATACATATAAAGAAGAAAAAGAAAAAGAAGAAGGTTGTTTTTGTTCTAAACAGAGACAGATATATACAAAAATTCAGAGGAAAGCCAATTAGGAAAAAAAAAATAAAATAAAAATAAACAACATTTCCCCTCCCATTCCCCATTATTATATTTATCCATCCCTTATTAAAATCATTTTGTTTTTTATAATTATATTTATTACATGTGTATTTCATTTCCTCACAAAGAAAAAAAAAGTGAATGATTTTTAAATATTGTGAAAAAAAAAAAAAAAAACGCAAACCGTCTCGCGGCAGTTAAGAATAACCAAATATAAATAAATAAATAAATAGAGGGAGTAGAATACTGAAAAAACTGGTAGTTAACTCTTGTTAGAAATCAACTCTACACGATATTGCGCAAAAATAGTAGAATGTCATTCAATACAGTAATAAAAAAGAAAAAGCAAAAAAATTAATAAAGAAACAGTTTAAATTCACTGTACTTTTCGATCTATTTATACAGAAAGGCTGTCCCACACAGATAAACATACAAAGAGACACCCTTCCACACTGTATAGAAATAAATAAACATATTATATAAAAGGTGTACGTATTTCCTAGAGAATAACAAAAATACTTTCTGGAAACTACTTTCCCTATTATCCACAAATAAATGTACACACTATACTGGCTGAAAAATGAAAGCCAGCAACTCAAAAAAAAAAAAAAGAAATGAGACTCTAATAAGTAAAACTGAAAATACAGAGCTCACTGCATTACACAGTAGCGTTCTGTCAAGTAGATAGCAAAAAAAAAAAGAAAAACAAATGATCTTCGTGGAATAAATAGAAACACGATATAAAACCAAAAAAATAAAAAAGAAATAAAAAAAGCTGATCCATCATTTTACTTTTTTTTTTTAATCTATTATGCTAACTAACCCATATAATCCATAAGTAACGGCAACCGACGGTGTCTCGTTTCACTATCACCCCTGTGCGATCTTCTTGTCTGACTTCGCCCTTCATTAAAGAAAGAGATCGCTGAAGGGGACGGTGGAGACAATGGAGATAATTCTTGTTCTTGTTCTTCTTGGTATAATAACAAAGGACGCCAGAAATGATCATTTTCATCAATAACGATACGTGCGGGCAGTGTTTGTGTTGTTGTTATTGTGGATGTGTGCCAGACTGATGGAAGTTCACCCACGCATGTCATGATATTCAGCGGTGCTCGACCATTTCTTTCCTTTTCTTCTTCTCTTTGTTGTTGTTGAGTTGATGGTCGCTTGTGAGAGACGCTGGAGTCGATGGCAGTTGAGCGGGTGAGGCCCCCGTCTGTTGTGAAGGTGGAGACGGAGAGGAAATGGGCGGCGGTGTGGGTTTCTTTAGTCTGCATGGGAGTGCCAGTCAGTCTGAGAGAAATAGAGAGAGAAGAGGAAAATGAGAAAAAGAATAAGTAAGTGAGTGAGAGTGAGAAAAAGAAGAAGAATGAGAGAGAGAAAATTACTCATAGAAAAAAAAAAAAATAATAATAATAATTCACCGTACTGTTTATTACAACTTTTTTTTTTTTCATGAAAGAAACCGTATTAAGCTCTCCATCCCACGCACAAATCCAATAGTCTCTTCCGTATAGTTTAACCGACGATCACTTGAACGCGCGTAATCAATTAAGTAGACAAAAACTTTATCACCTTTATCTGAAGAAGCATCACTCTTTTCGCCATCAATGGCATCATACACTAAAAGAAGGGACGTTGAAACAAATGCTGTTTTCTCCAACAGCGCACGACCAACAGAAGAAGTGAAAAGAGAGAACAACTTTTCCACACCTCGACGACACGACTGTAACCGTGCTTCCATATGGAATACATCACTATTATTATTATTATTATTATTATTATTATTATTATTATTAGCTGATTTCACTGTTTCACCTGAGTGCATACTTTTCGTGGATGAAAAAAAGGCATGAAGGACACGACGATAATCTTCTTCTGTTTCTAAAGCGTACCCCATATCTTTTTCACACCACTCTACTTCTAAATCCTTTTCATTATTAACACCATGACGGTATACATAGTGATGAGCTCCACAAAGACGAAGTGCATGCGGCTGTAAAAATCGCTTCTTTCGAATACGTTCCAGTTTCTCTTCTGGGGTTTGAGGAGAATGACGTACAAATCCAAGTTTAAAATCAGCTACACACGGCTTACGCAATGTTGCCGTTACATCAATTAAACAAACAAACCACAAGGCGGAGTCCATCACTTCATTATAACCATTTGTGTTGGCACTGGTTTGCTGCAACTGTGAGAAGAGTTTCTCTATTATGGGTCTATTCTCTACAGACTCTACAAATATCCAATCACCGACACCTTCTGTGGTTGGGGGTAAAATAGCCACAAGTGTTGGTGCAAAGGCGGCTAATTCAGAAAAAGCCTCATCTACACAAAGAGTCATATTAAGATACATGAGTACTTCCCATGCGGTAGCAGCTTTTGCAATGGTGTCGGCGCCATTAAAAGACTTCGGTCCACGCCAAATGGCGTCCTTGTGGCCACCAACCACGATAAGTTTATTTTCCGTTGCAAAGAAATGACCAGAGGGAAACAACAGAAAACGACGCCTCTCACGCCACCCCCTTTATTAAGAAAAAGAAAAAAAAAAGAAAAAAAAAAGAAAAGAAAAGAAAAGCAAGACATTACGTAAAAGA
>NW_021640066.1:0-3426 GCF_002087225.1 Trypanosoma theileri | reverse complement strand
ACTACCAATGGGAAAGGACCAGGCCAACGTTAAGGGTTGCCGCTTCCGCGTCTCCGTTGCCCTTCCAGTGGGTGCTGTTGTGAACTGCGCTGACAACACCGGTGCAAAGAACTTGTACATCATCTCCGTGAAGGGTTATCATGGTCGTCTGAACCGTCTGCCCGCCGCTGCTCTCGGCGATATGGTGATGGCCTCCGTGAAGAAGGGTAAGCCAGAGCTCCGCCGCAAGGTGTTGAACGCCGTTATCATTCGTCAGCGCAAGAGCTGGCGCCGTAAGGATGGTACCGTGATCTACTTTGAGGACAATGCGGGCGTTATTGTTAACCCCAAGGGTGAAATGAAGGGTTCCGGTATTGCGGGTCCCGTCGCGAAGGAGGCGGCCGATCTCTGGCCAAAGATCTCCACGCACGCCCCCGCTATTGTGTAAAGGTTCTGCGTTCCAGTTTTATTTTTATTTGTATTTCTGTCTCTGTGGCTTATGCAGAATAAGAAATATCCAGGCTTATTTTTTTGTTGGTTGTGGTGTAGAAGTACGGTGTCTCTTTGTGTAAATTATTTATTTCTTTCCCCACAATGCTAATAAAAAATTTCTTTCCCTTTCTCTCCTATTCTATGTAATAAATATTATTATTGTGTGTGTGTTTTTTTTTTTTTTTTTTTAGCCTATTAGCAGTCATGCCCACCCGCTTAAAGAAGACTCGTCACCAGCGTGGTTCCACGTTCTGTGGCTATGGCCGTGTAGGAAAGCACCGCAAGCACCCTTCTGGTCGCGGTAACGCCGGTGGCCAGCACCACCACCGCATCAACTTCGACAAGTACCACCCCGGATACTTTGGCAAGTGCGGCATGAACCACTACCACAAGAAGAAGAACGCGACGTGGAAGCCGACGATTAACCTGAACAACCTCACGAAGCTGATCGCGAAGGACGAAGTGATGAAGGCAAAGAAGGGCGAGGCTCTGCCCGTTGTTGATCTCCTGGCCAACGGCTACTCCAAGCTTCTTGGCAACGGTCACGTGCAGGCTCCTTGCATTGTGAAGGCCCGCTGGGTGAGCAAGGTGGCTGACAAGAAGATCCGCAAGGCTGGTGGTGCTGTTGTGCTCCAGGCATAAGGTGAGTTGACTGTCAAAGCACTCATTTTTTGATTTTTACTTTTCTTATTTAATTATCTTGTAAAATTATTTGGATTTTCTAAAAAAAAAAAAAATGTATTTTGTAGGATCATGCTTTTTTTTTTGCTCCACTTTTTAGGTAATGTTTTTCTTTCTTTCTTTCCTTCTTTCTTTTAAATGATTTTTGTATATATATTGTATATTTAAAGAATTAGAAAGGTGTTTTTTTTTTTAGTTTCTGTTTATATAAGTTATCCTTTTTTTTTTACCCAACCTCTGTGTTGGGTGAAAAGGGTATATGATCTCGCTAGTTGAGGTTTTATTCATATTTTCTTTATTGCTAATTACAAGTTTTCCTACAGTGTTCGCTGAGTTTTCTATGATTCCTCTGAAAGGATATGTCTCACTTGGCCTTGAATTGATGGTGGGAGAACCAGATGGTAATAGTTCAGTAGATTTATTCACCATGAACATAGCTGGAGCACTGAATTCTTCATATCCATTCCGTCTTGAAAGAGTTTCATTGAGTAATAAAACTGTGTATATATACAATGACACAGAAATGGCGACGATATTCAGTGATGACAAGTGTGTGTTGGAAAAGAATACTGTGAAGAATGATGATATTGCTTTGTGGGATGTCATACGCACGATCCTTAGTTTAATAAATAAGAATATTTCTGGGACCTCTATGTATTATCGTGGTTTTGAAGGTGTCCTTATATCAGGGACACAAGTACAACTGACTATTCCCAAGAAGTTCAAGGGAAATGGTGAATTACAGTTATACAATGCTTCTGTGTTTTTAGTGAAACCATGGAATGTTAATTATGCCTATGTTCGGAATTTACCAGTTAAAGTTGATCTTGTTGATGCTGAAAATAACAAGTGGTCTTTTACATTCTTTGATTTTGCCGTATCAACGGTAGATACAAGAATTCTTATGTTTCCTTCTAAATGTGTGGAGAGCAGCGTTTTTGCAAAAGAAGAAGATGAAGTGATGAAAGAAGCTACGATGAATAAGGAAATGCCTGGATTTCCTGAGGAGTTTAGTGCTGAAATTCAAGTTGTTCTACCTTCGGAGAAGCTTACATTTACAATGCACGAACAGTTCAGCTCATTATTGCATTTATCTCATTCAAGTGTTTATGGTTCACTTCCTGATGAAGTTGGCCGTGTTAACACATATGATTGGTATATTGTTGGTTCCTACCGAATGTCATACTTCTACACAAAATCAACTCTCCCTTTTGGGCAAGATTCACCTGTTTCACGTAATCTTAGAGAGTATTTTTGGCCTAATACTGAACGTTGTGTACGAACACTGATCAACTATGATGCTATTGCAGGAAGTGTAGGTGCTTTAATGCTTTATTCATCAGATGTACCTCCAGTTTATATTGGATCTCAAATTGTGCGTGGTATACCATGTAATGTATGGTCTGCCAGTTTATCTGGTGTACGTGTTAAATGGTTTTGGGCTGATCGTGACAAAGTTAATTTAAATACTGATAACAGTACTGATGACATGAGTGTATTAATGAGAATAGTTGTAGAAGGAGTAGACGCTGCTCCATTTTATGTTCATCACCCTTTTTTAGCCCAAGGGAATGCATTTCCTTCCAAGTACCGCACTAGGGCATGTCGTTTACTAAATCCATGGGACCCTGCCTGTAGAAGTGGTAATGGATACACCAAGTATATTTACGATATTACTTCTTTTTCACGGTACATTTCTGCGAAGGACTTTGTTTTACCAACATCCTGCACAGTTGAGGATGTACCTTCAACGGTAATTCCAGACGTTATGTGTAGTTCAGACGGTGGTATTGGAAGAATTTTTTTAACGTTGGCATTATTCGTTTTGGGTATTCTTATAGGATGCTGTATTGTTTGGTTTCGTTATGGAGTAATAGTACATAAGTTAAGAGGGGAATTACTGATGCTGGCACTTGAGAATGAAAAACAGCGAAGATCTTTACAGCAACAGATGACATCATAGCCAGTAATATGGCGTATAATTTATGTGATTTATGCAATTTCAACGGGTAACGGGTATCAAATTCAACCTTTCTGCCCGGGAAACAGAGAAAGGTAAAAAAAAAAAATAAAAAATAAAGAAAAAACTATTATTTTCTTTATTTTATTTTATTTTTCTTTCTCTCATTGTGTATTTGTTTTTTATTTTTATATACTACGTTAGTGGAATTTGTTGATGTTTTTTTTTTTTTTTTTTTCTTCTTTATCTTCCCTGTTAATATTCTCGTGACGTTGTTCCCTTTTTACTATCTTTCTCTTTCTCTTTCTCCTCCT
>NW_021640065.1:2326-3498 GCF_002087225.1 Trypanosoma theileri | reverse complement strand
TATATATATATATATATATACTGGTTTGTTTGTTTGTTTTGTGTGTGTTCTTTTTTTCCTTTCCTTTGTGAAATGTCTCTTAAACGATCATTTTCTCTCACCCCACCGGTACGCAAAATAAAAATAAGAAGAAGAAAACAGGGATGGGGGATTAAGAGAGTGCATGAGAGTGAATGAGTGAGTAGTCACACGATGACGACTCCCATATATATATTCACTTTCGTGCCTAGTAGTTGATTCAATATTTTATTCATTTATTTATTTATTTATTTTTATATTTCTGTTCTCTCTTCACATACAGATAAATAAATAAATATATATATATATATATATATATATATATATATATATATTCCCGTACAATGAACAGAGAGAGAGAGAGAGGGGGAGAATATCCCTTTCTCTTTCAATAGTTTATTTGGTCCGGTGAAAATGTCTGATGAGAAGGCCGTAAAGGGTGGGAACTGAGCGAAAAAAAAAAAAAAAGGATGAAGTCTGCAAAGAAAAAAAAAAAGAAAAATTGAATGAAGCGAAATGGGAAAAAAGAAGAAGGAAATTTAAAAAAACAAAAGAAAAAAAAAAACTTTGTTTTTTTAGAAATGAAAACGTAAAGAAAAAAAAAAGTAGGGAATGAGTGATTCTTTTCTTTGTTTGTGTTTGCCTTTATAGGGTGTAAATTTCTTCACAAGAAAAACTATTGTTTTTTCTTTTCTTTTTTCTTTTTTCTTTTCTATTAATGGTGATAATAATAATGATAAACAAACATTCGGATTTTTCCTCATCACCCCCCATACATATTAGGATGAAAGGAAGTAACGGACATTTACTTTATAGTGTCCTCATTACATTTACACCTTGTAGTCCTGCAAATATACACAAATACCACCAATTCCCTATTAATATATATATATATATTATTTATGGGGAATAAATAAATAATAATAACAAGAAGTTAAGAAGAAGAAGGGAGATATTAGGGTGTTGTTAACATTTACTACACTATTCAATGTTAACAGTTCAGGGACACAGTGGATGTCCAATCACGTTGTGTCCATTTGATGAATATGTCTGGCAATTCCTGCAGGAAAAGTACGCCACTTTAGTAGACCCCACAAACACTACTACTACTAATAATATTAATAATAATAATAATAATAATAATAATAATAATA
>NW_021640065.1:0-241 GCF_002087225.1 Trypanosoma theileri | reverse complement strand
TAATAATAATAATAATAATAATAATGTGGAATAAAGGGAAAGAGGGGAATTGTCATTTACAGAAACATAATTGCTGTTTTATTATTATTTACTTGTTTTGCTTTTTTTTTGCTGTTTGGTTTTCTTGCAATCCTTCACAAGGAACAGTGTTCCCTCCTGGTTTATTACCTACAGATTCGTATATATACACACATGTAAATGTAAATGGATTTGTTTAATTTTCAATACTTATACCTTCATG
>NW_021640064.1:0-3519 GCF_002087225.1 Trypanosoma theileri | reverse complement strand
AAAAAAAAAAAAATAAGTATTATAATAAATTCGGTAAGATAGAAAAGAATATTTTTTGTGATATGTCTGTTCAAGGCAGGAAAAAGTTAACAAGTCTCATTCTTTTGAGACAATACTGTTGTTTTAACACAGTCGTGGGTTTCCTAATTTTTAAAGTGCATTGTTGCACTGGAAAAAAAGTTTTTTTTTTGTTTTTGTTTTTGTTTGTAACTCTATTAAAATAGCGTAGATATTATTGCGAATTGTATTGTTACAATCATTGCTAAGGTATATCTCGTCTGCACGTGCACAGAACCGTCTGATTGGTTTGAACTGCCATTTTCAAAAATGAGACAGTTTTCTTTTACATCCAAAGACGCCCTGAACAATGAATCTAGTAGTAATGCAGACCTCATCCAGAAGGATCTCCTAGAAACGCACAAATTATTGTTTTCACTAATATCAAGGTACTCTAAATTTGATCCGGCAAATGAGAACCATGAGTCGTTAAGGACACCAGAGAAATTATTGGAAGAGAAATCAATCCTTTTTACTTTTACCAGTTTCGCCCCGTCCCATATTGGCAGTGAACCATAAAGAGATGCTCTTGATATGGAGAGGTATTCAAGACTCTTAAGCTCTTCCCATTTGTTGGGAACTGTAGATTTAATTGAAGTATTGCTAAGATTCAAACTTCGCAAGTGGATAAGTCCACTCCATGAAGCTGGAAGAGTTCCAGTTATTCCAATATTATTTGAGAGGTCTATTGAAGACAATGAAATTGAACCATGAGAAATTCCGTCCAATTCTGGCAAAGTACCAATCAAACCCATTTGACTCAAGTTAAGTATACTCCCATCAGTATTTTCATATGACCCACAAGTAATCCCTCCCGAATTTTTACAATAGTTATCTCCGTCCCATGTAATAATACCACCAAAAGACTTCGAGATTTTGGCTAAAGCCAACGTTGTTGGATCTGGTGTCGTTGGAGAACCTTCTGGACCTAAATAACATCGCATGTTGGGACTACGGCAAATATTAACAGTTTCACAGTTTTCATCATCAAGAGCAGGATTGGCTAATATGGCTGCCTCCCTTAAAACTGAAGATTTCCACGTTGATGGAATACAACCACAAAAACGATTTTTACTTATATTAAAGTAAGTTAACTTTGTAAAAGATCCCCATGAACTTGAAAGATATCCATGTAAAACATTTGAGGAGAAATCTACACGCCTTAGATTTGGCATATTTTTCTCATCCCATGACGGTAGTCCTAGGCATGCCAGTGTACGCTTTACGTATATTTCTTCAAGATTTCGTAGTGTCCTCCATTGCCATGGAATAGGGCCATAAATGTTCGTCTCTCCCAAATCAATTACACGAAGCTGCGTAAGGGTACCCCAGGTTGAGGGAAACAAACCCGTAATACCACTGTTGTTAGATAAATCAATCGATACAATTGCTACGCGCGCACCATTAATATAAGGAGAAACCTCTGGAAGAGTACCATTTAGAGAACTTCCACTAAGGTTGAGACGCACCTCCAGGACACTACTATTGTTGTTGCACCTCACACCCTTCCAATTGCTACCACAGTAATTCATACCACCCCATGATTCCTGAAAATCTCCACGGAGTGAGTGTTTAAGCGTCTTGAGAAACTGCAAGGTATCGTCTTGATTCAGTTTTTCACCACCGTTATCTACGAAGCATCGACTATTGACATTTCCACACGCATTTGAGACAGAACAGTTTTTGTATAACAGTTGAGGATTTGCAATTACTGCAGCAGAATTAAGGAGTTCAACGTCTTTCCAACTCGAAGGGATACAACCGCAAAAACTGTTACCAGTAATGTTCAGTGATTGTAGGTTTAATGATGACCATTCATCCTGCAAGGTCCCTCGAAAACCGTTGTAAGAAAAATCTACTTCTCGCAGGTGATGAAGCGTCTTCCCATTCCAACGTGGAAGTCCTTGACATGCCATTATATTACTCACACGTATTTTCTCTATATATTCCATTCTCCTCCATTCATCCGGTATCTCCCCGTACAAGGAAGTTCCACTAAGGTCTATCTCACGCAGAAGTGAGAGTTTTTCTCCCCAAAATTCAGGAAATCTACCTCTAATATTTTTGTTACCTGATAGAATTAGGGAATCAACAAGCACAGGTGCTCTTACGTCATATAAAGATGGTAATTCCCCCACAAGTTCACGGAAAGATAAATCGACACGAATTCCCTCATTTGAATGTTCTGGGCATATAACTCCTTCCCATTTACAATATTCCCTGCCCTCCCATTCTAAGGAGAGGGCAACTGCTAAAGCCCTCAAAAAAAGAAAAGTGCCAAAGTCCCTATGAAGACCATCATATGTTTTACTACAGGAATTCGTTTCATTGCACAGGGGTACAACGAGAAGAGGACTTGAGCGCCGCGCTGCAACCCGAAGAACTGGCAAATTCCAGGTAGTAGGCATACAATCACAAAACCTATTCCCTCTTAAATCCAATTCCTGTAGAACACTTGACGATGGTAGTGAACCCCAAGACGCTGGAAGCTTTCCAGAAATATTATTACCAGCAAAATTCAAGCGTCGACATCTGGGTAATTTAACGATAGGCCAATCCGGCAATGTAGTCAGGTTTGTGTGACTTACATCTAGTTCGACAAGCTCATGTAGGTCTTTCCAAGAGGAAGGTATGGTTCCACTCAGTGATGTATGACTCAGATTTATGAATTGTACTAACACTAGTTTTCGCCAACTTTCCTTAATGCAACCACGAACAGACGGATTAAACGAAAGATCCACAGAAATCACCCTGTTTCCACGATAATTTTCTAAAAGATCTGGAATTTCACCACTCAGATTAGAATGCGAAAGATTCACCCACACATTATCGTCACTGCAAGTGATCCCGCGCCAAGTACAATAATTATCACCACTCCATTCATACAAGTGAAATTCCCTCGCAAACAGCATCAAAAACTGTAATGTAGAAGAATTTTTGGCTCCTCCAGTACCTAAAAAAACCGTACAAAGAATAATGCACCACAACATTTGCCGCAAACCCGACAAACGCGCCATGGGCCTAACTCCGCCTGACCTAAACAAAAAAAAAAAAAGAAAAAAACCACAATATGAAAAATACAAAAATTACCCCCACCCCCAAAAAACACTATTCTTACACTGTAAAAGAGCAACATCTACAACGGTAGTAAAAAAATAGGAAAAATATAAATTTAAACAATATATTCTTTAACGAACCACACACATTCACCGAATGTTTTGCACAAAGAAAACCCTCAAAACAGGAAACAAATTACAGCAAAAAATTCCATGATCCTAAAAACAAAAATCACACATGGAAGAATTGCATCACCGGAGATTAACTTTGGCATAACGACGGAATATAATTACTTTAGCGTACATGTATTAATATTATGAATGGTAACACAAAATAAGATATCTATTTTATAATAAAATAAAACCTGAAGCGGTAACCACCAAAAAAAAAAAAAAAAAAAAAAAA
>NW_021640063.1:2993-3611 GCF_002087225.1 Trypanosoma theileri | reverse complement strand
ATTTCCTTCGGTTTTTCAGGAAGATGATTTTTTTTGTCATCCTGTAATTCTCTGTGTGGTTCCTTCGTCCTGGCGGGAAAACCTCTTTCTTTAATGATTTTTTTGAGTTGACTTATATGATCTTCCAGTTGTACAATTGCTTTTTCCGCAGTCTCAGCCTGCTTAATAGTCTCCCTCATGGATCTGAGAACCCGATCACCTTCAGTAAGGGCTTTTATCATGACTTCCTGTGATGCTTTCTGTTTTTCCTTGCTTTTGTTTGCTAACTCCTTTTGTTTCGTCATATCAACCAGTTTTTCGGAATTATTAATTGCAGTTAAATATCTGTTCAAAGCAGGTATATGATCTCGTATCAAACTTTTAAATTTATCATGTGCATTAGTTNTCTTGAGTTTTCTGCACGTCTTCATTACTCACGTGTTCCTGAGACGTTTGAGTTATACCGTCAATCTCGTTAGGATTCAGCTTACTGTTGTCTGTTACTTCATTGTTATCTCTTGACATATCCATCACTGTTTCTCCACCACTGTGTTCATGAAGTTCTTTCGTTTCGCTTGAATCAATAACCCCCGTAACCCCAACGGTTTTTCCTGCTTCCCCTCTGCCATTTTTCTCTTG
>NW_021640063.1:1352-1758 GCF_002087225.1 Trypanosoma theileri | reverse complement strand
ACAATTCAACCGAGAACGATATAATAGTTTGTCCATAGTTCGAAAAATCAATATCGAAAAAAAAAAATGTATAATAACAAAGAAGAGAATCATATACACTTTGGGTGGCACAAGGAAACGACCACTAACAATCAAAGTATACGTGCAAATATGATTCCTGACCTGAACCAACCTTGTTGTACATTGAATAATATGAACACATTACAATCATTTTTCGTGTCCCCCTATCTCAATTTGTAATACAAATAACACCTCTAACAAATGGAAAAACACCGGGTAGGAATTACAAATTAGTAGATCCTAGATACCATTCCTCACCGGATACCTCGATTTTAGAAAAACCAGGGAAACGAATGGAAGGATAAATAAAATAGAAGAGCACATAGTTAAAAAAAAAAAAACGAAT
>NW_021640063.1:0-223 GCF_002087225.1 Trypanosoma theileri | reverse complement strand
AGGTGCCTTGGACCTCTGAAGTGAATCACGGCTCGCCTTTGGCAATGAGGGCTGTCCATCCGCGGCGCACAGCTTACGCGCACTTCCATCCCCCAGGGAAAAAAGCCAAACATGCCTCACACATTGTTGTGGTGGGGCAGGCGGCGGGGTCCCAACAAACCAAAATACCCGTGAGGCAATATGCTCTTATGGGGGAATGTGTTCTTATGGGGGAATATGTTCT
>NW_021640062.1:0-3665 GCF_002087225.1 Trypanosoma theileri | reverse complement strand
TCCGCCCCCTCCCACCACCAAATTACTGAAAGTGAAGGAAAGAAAGAAAACAAACAGGAAATACATGAGAGGAATTAAAAAAAAAAAAAAACAAAGACAAAGGCAAAAAAAACAATCCGAATGAAAAAAATACTTCACAAGAAGAGGTTAAAGATACAACAGGTATTAATAACAGTTAGAATAGACGAATAAAGAAATACATAAATGAAGGCGATACACGCATCCTCAGACCAATACGAAAAAAAAAGGAGAGAGCTTCATTATTGGTTGTTTTTTCTTGTATTCTTACAGAGGGAAGATAATATTGGAGAACAAAAAAACATATTCGACCGAAAAGGATTAAAAAAAAAAAAAAAAAAGAGATACAACAACTCACTACACCTATCGATTTTTTCCTTACACTCCCCACCCCTCCTATCGGATACTCTCTCCAGAGACTTTCTTCTTTTTCACTCTCTCCGACTATCTCCCCTCTCCCTCCCTCGTTTATTATTATTTTTACAATTTCTCTCTTAAATCTGTTGATCTCCCATCACTTCACCAATGGCACGTTTTTATACCCAAAGAGTACATTTAACTGCAGATGAACACATTCACAAAAAAGAAAAAAAAAAACGGAATTCTTTCTTTTTTTCCTTTTCTTCTATTCATTGTCTTTTGAGATTACACTTCACCGTGCTTCGATTCACCTGCTTCTTTTTTTCTTTCTTCGTCCTCTCTCCTACTCCTCATGAATAAGCAAGTGGAAGGGAAAGAAAAAAAAAAAAAAAAACAGAGGAAACACTGAAAAGAATTAAGAAACAAAAAAAGAAAAAAGAACGCTCACAAAAACGCACAAAAAGAATGTGAATCACAAACAAAGAGAGAATGAGAGAGGGAGAAAAGAAAAAAGAGAAGTCAAAATATGAAAAACAAGAAAAGAAAAAACATTATATGTATCCATTTTAAAAACTTCTTTGAACTACATTTGCCCTTCCTTATTTTTTAATTTACTTTCTCTGTATGCTTACCAAATACCATATGTCCTGGGTTTATGTGTCTGTTAATCTTTCCCCAGCAACCAGAAAAGTAGAAAATCCAGCTAATATGCTGTATTCACTTCATGGGTAAAAAGATATATTCATTCAATCATTTTGATCTTCCATACAGACCACTCAATGAGAGAGAGAGAGAGAGAGAGAGATACTTTTATTTAAGGACTTAAACGTAGAACCACACAAACACACACACAAACATGTACACAGAATAACTCTGGGAAAGCTGAATATACCTAAAAATTCTTTCCACTTTCTTCTCTTCCTCGCTATGCATTTCTTCCCTACAATGTCAAACAATACATCTAACAAACACATACACGTACACACACGTAGTACGAATTGAGACTCATGTCTCACTCTGCTAGCAACTTTGTTGACCAACGCTTGCGAACAAACAATGTATACACAGCCCTTCCACAGAGTAACAGGTATAGTATCAACACTGCCATTACCACAAAAAACGCCTTGGTGTTTTCTACCGGTGGATCACCTTCACTATCAAACGGTACAGGGACATTCATCGCGTACACCGTCTGAATGGTGATAACGGGATACATAATATTTGTAAGTTCCGTAAGCAGTAACGTCTGACGCAGTGCCTTGTTACCCCGCAGCAGTAATTTCCACGTGCGTGTAACATTATGGTACCAACTTGTTACGGCAACTGTATCTCGACAATCGTTTACTTCATCACTTAAGCGAAGAATATGAGCTCTGGCACTTTCCAATTGACGACAAACAACTTTTTCGCTTGTAAGAAAAGAATCCATCATGTGTGGTTGAAGCAAAACTGAAACAATATGTTCACGTCTCGTTAACTCAGCTGCACATTCACCAAAACAGCGTCGTACATTAGCGATACGTTGTACAACTTCTTCCTGTTGTCGGGCTTCTTTTTCCACCTTAAATACATGGTCTCCCATGCGATCCAAAGTAAGTGTTAATGAAACATTGTCTAATTGATGCCCCACAACAATTTGAAATAAACTGGAAAAAATAAAAGGAGATGTTAATGGTTGTACTGAGCGTCGCATTGTTGAGGCAGAACCAGCACTTCCACAGTTGATATGTAAAAATTTAAGCAAATCACCCATTTCATGAAATGGTTTCTCATGTACTGTAATAATCCAATCTGGAAAGACCACAACCGATACGGCTACAGGAGCAGGGACAGCAGATCGCGGTTGATCTGCCATAGCCGCATCAAGACGACGTTGCATTACACTCTTTGTCTCTCCTGAACGATTATCAGCATCTTCGGGAGTGATTGGTGTACACATCAAGTTAAAAAAGAAGTATCCGAGTGCAGAGTGTGCAAGGAGACTGTCCATATTGTCTAAATAGCAACAATGGTCAATAGTGTCATGTGAAACTGGAAAACGGGAAACAATATCAGCAATAAGTTTCTTATCTGTTGTTTGGATATCCACCCATTTGGCTGCTCCATTCGGAAGTGTCGCTCTTGCGGTATTTCCATTTTCAGCAGTTAAACCTCCCTGTGGAGGCGTGGGAAACTCCAATGAGTGTTGCGCCGCATACTGAAGGAACTGATTGGATGTGATAAAATTACGGGCAAATGGCGTGGCACCACCTTGACGCTGTGAAATAAACCAAACATGCTGTGCGGCATCCTCTACGTATGCAAGACTGTTATTCTTTGAAGAATCATTTAAACCAATATTCTCAGCATCAGGTGGCTGCTGAAAACGGAGATATGGTGACCGTTTCGGGGCAGCATCTCGTCCATGTGCGAAACTTTTATTACGCAGGAATTCAACGATCTCAGCATTGCGCGTAGTGGTTTTTTCACCAGTGAAGTTAAGGAAATCTTCGTCGTGAATGTCAACACTACCGAAGAGTGCGTAGGCAAATGGGGCCTCAACGTTAGGAACTGCACGACGACGACGGCTCTTCATATTTTAGATTTTGTAACTTGTACTTTTTGTTGTAATGGGATCTTTTTTTTCCCCCTCTTGGTATCCTTTTTTTTTTTCTTTTTACTTTAGTTAACTTTGTTTCTTCTATTTTTTTTTTTTCTGCTCCTTTTCTTCTTTTTGATTCCTCAAGGATATCCAATCTATATATCAACGTATACAGGAAAAGAAATAGAATGACGGTATTTTCTTGCTTTTTTTTGTTGTTTTTGTGTTACTATCTTATCGATCTTTCTTTATCAACCTTGTTGTTTTCGCTTCGGTATAAAACTCAAATATATATATATAATCGTGGGTTACACCTTTTTTTTTTTCTTTTTATTGTGCAATCACCTCTTTCCCTTTTCCTTTATGTGTGAGTGACGCGAGGACCAAGAGAGGTGCAGCGCAACAGAATTACTCGCTCACTTATGCTTTGTTAGCGTACGACTCCAGCTTGCTAGAATAAAAATAATAACAATAATAAATATAAAGCTGCATATCGCAAAACAAAAAAAAGAAGAGAAGAAGAAAAAAAACATTTTAATAACAATAATAAAAAGAACACAAACAACAGCAACATCATCAAGAAGAAAAAAAGATAATTAACAAATACAAGAAGGTTACCAATTGATTGTTCTTCGAGATTGCTGTATACCATGCGTTGAGATAGCGACGTTAATAGACACCCCCAAACCCAAGACATACACACAGA
>NW_021639863.1:495512-495741 GCF_002087225.1 Trypanosoma theileri | reverse complement strand
GTCATCTTGGTGGTCTTGATGGTGCGTGAGGTCTGCACAAGGTGCGGTATAGGGTATGGGTCAGGCGAAGCATCAACCGTGATGTAGTGGTACGCTTCTTCTAAAAATGCTTTCGTGTGCGCGTGGGCGGTCGCCATCTGCCGCACCGCTTCCGTGTCGAGTGGGGTGGTATGCTTGAGGTGCAGGGGCCACTCCCTTACATCGTCGCCAGCAACGTCTGCTGCTATTT
>NW_021639863.1:486545-490473 GCF_002087225.1 Trypanosoma theileri | reverse complement strand
AAAAAATTCAAAACTTTATCGCAAGATAAAGGAAAAATCGGAAAGAAAAAAACGCAAAGCCAAAGTAATAACAAAGAAGAAAAACGAATACAAAAAAGCCATTGGAAAAAACACTGCTGCTGTTTCGGCTCATTTTTATGAGGTGAAGGACAGTCTCATGATCGGAGGCCGGAAGACAACGTGGCAGTGACTGCTTCCACGGTTTCGGGATACTCCAGCAGCGCATGCCGGTTCACTGGATGGAAAAGTAAAAATAAAATAAAAAATCTACAGGGATGCGGTGGGAGGGCGCGAAAAGAACGATCTCGATTGAATCAAAAACGAGAAACAACCGAAGCAAACACTTAGATTATCAGTTTGTATAGAAATACAGAAAAAACATGAGGGCAAGAGATAGACATTAGCGTTGCAGCAAACTAAATGCGATCATATCCGCTTGCCCTTTCGGAGTTTATATATAAAACAAATAAATTACAATAATTGTTTCCCTCTACAAATTTTCACCCTCAAAATCCACATCACCGTAAAGAGAAAACAATTCCCCTCTGACACTCTTGTTCCCAAGAGCCGCGCTCGTGGGAAAGCCCGCTGCCCATCACGCGTGTCGTTGGGAAGTTCCTTTGCCGTTGGGGAATGGCGAAGCGCACCTCCGTTTTGTGTTCTTTGCGCGTTTATTTTCTTTTATTTCACAACTCCCAATTCTCAAACCCCATGCTTTTCGTATTGTTTTGGTTTTCTCCATTTGTTTTTTTTTCGTTGTTTGCTGGGGGTCCGATCTGCCGGGCCAACAACCCGCACACCACGCCCAACAATAAAGAGCGACACCGTGAAGGAGAACGGGACCCATTCCCCACACTCTTTAAACAATTCATGTTGAAATCATCATGGTATCACCCTTTTGAAATTCCACTGAGGGAAGAGAACAACGGCAATCCGCCACACACCCCATTTATTAATTTCGCCCGGCAGAGGGCGACGAGGCCAAATAACATCCAACACCACAAGAGGAATAAATAAAACCAACAGGAGAGGGAAATCCCCAACAATTCCTCATCTTTTCTTCACAATTTCCATTGGAATTGCAAAGGATTCAAGGCGCAACGAAAGCATACCAAGTAAAAGTATGCCTAATGTAATTTACCTTCTTCTTTGCTTGGCCCATAAAGCGCAAGAAAAAAAACAAAAAGAGAAACAGAAAATATTTTTATTAGTTTTCACCTTGTTTCAAGAGAGATCCCCCTTGGGGAGTGGCAAGTGGCAGAATAGTTTAAAACACTTTCCCGCCATACGGGGCGAGAATATCTGTTGTATTTTGATAATTTCCCCTTCCCGTCATGCAGAAAAATGTTAACACTAACAAAGGGTGCCAATGGTGAGGTCTACCATCTCCCCTCCTTTCCCCTTTGATCACCAGAGAAAACCGCTGCAAGAGAGGCGACAGTGCAACAGACAACGCACACTTTCGCCTCTGCATTGCCTCAAAACTACCCCTCTCATCATCATCATCATCAGTCTGCAACAATATGGAAAATATTAACAACAACACTGACTATTCACAAAAAGAGGAACATAAACTTTATTTTTTTTTTTTTGCATCACACCCTGCGCACCGGAAAAACACAACCCAAGTGAAAAATACAAACTACACCAAAGGAGTTACACCACCGTAGAGCAGCGGCATCGTTGCCCCTATTGCAATGTGGAAAAGAATATGCCCACACACACACCGCAGAGTGGACACAACGTCAAATGGGTTAGGGCATTACCCTCTAGTCCCACGAAGAGGAAAAGAGAGCAATAGTTGTATATCTGGACTCTTGCCCATCTATTTGTAAAGAAATGGGAAAAGGAAAAACGCAAAACCCCCGACAGGCTTTGGGGCTTCGCAAGTGTTCTCCCCCGCTAAAATCATGGAAATGCTTCTCCTTTCCGCAGTGATAGTTTCTTTCAAGCAAACGCATCCATCCCAAAAGGGAATTACGCAAACATTGGGTGACCTTCTTTACCACTACGACTCATCGGTTGGCAGAAGAGGCATCATGAAATAGAAAAGGACCTATTGATTCAAGGGGTCTCAATCTGTGCGCATTGTGTGGGTTCCCAAATGGCCCCTACACGATCACCAAAAGATTTCTCCGGGCCATTCCCAAGCAATTCGCCACACAAATATCACCTCTACTTGTTTGCATAAATACAAAACATTCCCCACTCACCCTTTTCTCAGAGATGAGTTGTCATGAGGTCCAGTAGCCAAGAAGAAGATTTATCATATTTTTTTTTCTGTGCTGAACTCTTTCCCACAGTCTTCCATGTCAATAGCTGTGGTGGGATTGATCTTTTCAATTCCACACCAAACCCTTCAACACACAGAGAGAGACCCACCCCGTTATTTTCATTGAAATCCACAATGTTTATGCTTTCAAAATAATAATGGAACAAGTCGATCAGTTTAACTACCACTGTGAGAATATAGTCCCACTCGGTAACACTCTCTCTTGACTGTGACGTACAATATTCACCCTGGTCGACACACACCCTACAGTGGTGTTTGCATTGCTGGAGGTGGATCAACATTCATTAACTTTAGGCCCTCTCTAGGCATGGCTTCATCATGTGTATGTTCTTTAACAGTGGTATCAATCTCCTCACTAATTGAACGAAACTCCATTCTCTCTTTTACTTCTACTCCTTTTTCTCTCACTGTATTTTTTGATTTTCTGTTGATTGCAGTGTCTCTTCTGCAACAACAAATCACAATGAATGAAAAAAAAGAGTAGAGAGACAAAACAAACGAGAGAGTGCAGTAACAGGCCTAAAATTGTTTAAACAAACCCTCACTGATTACCAGCCAGCCTGGAACCACAATCGGCAAGAATACCACAGACGTCAGAAAGGCAAAACAAGATGTCCTTGCAAATCCCAATCGGATGAGTAATAGTGTACGAAATGAATTTATGGCTGTACATATGCACAACACCTGTCAGGTAAATAAAACAAGGTGTCACACACACAACTGAGAAATTCAGTATCCCAATGAGGAGATAATGTGTGTGTATATATGTGTGGGGGAGGGGGAGGGAAGCAGAGTACCAACTGCAGTTGCATCAAAGACTATTACATAAAAATACACCAGAATAAATAAATATGTATATGTATATGGAAAGTTATTATCCAATTCACAATACTTCTATTTCCTCTTCTTTAAATAACTGACCCATTTCATCATTATTATTGTTCCACGCCCCATTGGGGTGTCCAGTGTATTTCTTGTTCTGCTGCCGTTTGATTGCGATTCCCCAGTTCCAAATACTGTCCCCCACCACGGCGGTGTATACTCCCATTAGAATGAACACAGTCTAACCTCACCATTCCCATAGCAAACCAGAAGCAAATGCGCAGACAGAGGACCCAATTGCCAACATCATATCAATGGAAACACAATCCATTCAGAGTGACATAATAAACACACTAACACATATTTACTGGCGCACAAGAGGTGACACAAATCACATCCCTCATATTCAATATCAATCTTTTGATCCACTCCAGTGCATTTACTTATACACCATCAAACACTCCCATTGTTGATAATAAAACAGACCAGTCTCCCCTTTACAGGTTATCCTGTCTATTCAACTGCAAATGAACTCACAAAGGAGCACACACACTGCTGCACCATTACCATGTCTTACTCCTGTTCACTTTACTATTATCTGCCTAAAATAACAAGGAAATTATGGAGAAAGAGAGAGACATACACATTGCACACCTTTTTTTTTGTTTTCGTTTACACTCACTCTGATGCTCTCCCTTCCACTCTTTCACACTCTGAGCTGAGCACAGCAAATGAGTTGACGTCAGGTATGGAAGAGAATCCTGCAGAATTACCCCCTCATCATATTCAGGGGCCAAAAAACAAAAAAAAAAA
>NW_021639863.1:482112-485976 GCF_002087225.1 Trypanosoma theileri | reverse complement strand
ACTTTTTGATCTTCATATGAGCTCACTCCTTTGTGATGGTATTTACACCATTGCAGAGGTCGTAAATTATTAACGATAGTAGTGACTATTCTGCAAGCGTAATTACAACAGAAGATGTCAACACAATTTACAAAGATATCAACATCAAATAATCACGTTTCTGCAGATGGTGCAATCCACGTAGCTCATAACAAATAATACAAACAACTCAAACACGATGCAAAACAAGATGCCATTGTTTGTCCATGCAATATTAGCATTCATTATTGTGTTGAAAAACTGTTCTCACTATTATTCTTTATTGTCATAATCGTTCTATTCAGCGTGTGGTATTGTTCCTGTACTGCTTTTTTTTTTTTTTTCCACACCAATGACTCCAGTGAAGTCCGTTATTCTTTATTCCATTCATCACTGTTCCCTACCTCTCTCCACATTTGCTTTGCAGTTACAATCCTCCTCATAGCTGTTATCAATGTTATCGTCACATCATCATTTACAACAAGCAGTAGCAAAAGGATTCTTTTTAATGTGGGTTCTCATTCTAACATGACTCTCACCATTACCTGTACCTGTAATCCACATACATATCCCTTGTTTTGACTCAATCAATGGCAAAGGTCTCCCCCCCCCCCCAAAAAAAAAAAAAAAAAAAAAATACCGCACTCAGCTCCCTAATTCCTAGATGCCATCATAAATAGTAATAACAACCCACAGGAATGCACAACCAAACTCTCTCATTGGTTAATGATCTTTTTATTTTCTTTTTGCAGAGAACCCCACTCATGTCCATCATTACCACTCACACACACAAAAACACAATGGTGAATCATTCATCTCTACGTCTATTATTACGGAATTGTTTATACTTTTCATCCTTCCTTTGTTTGATACCTTGAAGCTCAAACTGTTCAAGAGAATCATTGGATGGCGATTCCAGTACCGGGCCGCATATATCTTCTAAACTCTCCGACATTTTTCTTATTCTCCCGGAATACGTCAGGTTATTCGGTTCCCGCTCATGTATCCTCTTTTGCTTCTCGATAGTTTTTTTTTTCTCAGGTCCCCTATTATAAAGTGCTGCATAAGTGGGAAAAATATACACTGGCCATGGGTCGAAAAGAGGTGCGGACGTCTCTTTCATCTGTCCTTCGCTGGGTGAAGCGTTACTCCAACACAGTACGCTGCTAACAGTATCATCAGTATTCTGGGAGCTATCATCACTTTGTACAGAACTAGCTGTATTTCTAGATGAAGCAGAAGTTGTTGTAACTTCAGTCGTAGAAGCTGTTGTCAGAGAGTTCGAAGTAGTCTCCACTGTGGTTGTATTACCTGTGGGTCGAGACTTCACAACATCCATCGGCACCTTTTTTCGGGGTCGCTGTTGTTCTTGCTGTGGTCGCTGACGCAGCACACAATACAGAATGACAGCCACAATAACAAGAACAACCACAACTGCGATAACAATACCAACAATGGCACCAACAGATAATTTATTCGAGCTTGGCGCCACTGCTGAGTCACCCTCCGGCAAAAAAGATTCCCTCACATCATGCGACCAAACATAACGGCGACCGTTAAATGTCACATCAGATGCAACAAAGCAAAAGGTCACTTTGTCAGCACCCAGTTTATACAGACTGTACAGACTCGAGATGTCAACATCAACAGATGGGGAATTTGGGGTGCTACTCCTCACACATACAGAATCTCGAGCAGTAGCCACAGACTCACACGGTGTATTCGGCAGCACCGCACACACTTGATATGGTTCCTGCCTCCATGAGAGATCACCCCCACGCACATCAATCGTCACCAACGTGTTTGTAATCACAGTGACATTGAAAACAAAGGGATCCTGCAATACTCTTACTGGAAGTGCAGCGGGAGAAATACCAACCTCTGCACCGTAATCCGCGCAGACAGCGTACTCACCTGTTGTTGCAGAGAAGGGTCCACCCTTAGCAGACAAGTACACACGATCCGTGACAGCGGTCCCAGTACACACATCAACACTCACTATTAGATCACCACTGTTTAGTGTCTCTCGTGAACACACACTGTATGGGCACTTCACCAGGAACACACTGTTCATATCAGTCACATTTGCACCTCTCACTGCGTCCTGGAGCAACAGCGTGTTTTTCCCGAGAGCGTTCATATACAGCTCGTTTGGCACCAGCACCCTCACCTCGAGGGGAATTCCACCCCACGGCAAGTAGTAGCCTCGCCATCCACTCGCGGATAAGCACAGTGAATAGTTCCCAGGAATAGGAAAGGATGCAGAAATCGCCAAATTGTAGCACCCAGCAGCAACAGTACATTTTTTTGCCATGGCATCACAGTCTGACTGAGGAGGAACCAGCAGGTAGTTCTGAATGGCATTGGTATTTGGTAAATTTGTCCGCACCATTGTCTTCAACCCATAATAGGCACTGTTAGAAGTAAATGATGCTGTTGTTGCTCCATATCTCACAAAGTTCATGGTGAAGTTGTTCGTCACTGGAATAGGGCCCTCCAATTGACTATCGTCTAGAATGACAAGACTCATATCCCCTGGAGCAGCACTGTTTGGCACAAATGAAATGAGACTTGTTCCCTCCACAAGAGAAGCTGGCCATCCAGAAATGAGTCTTCCTTCAGGAGTGTAATACCCAACCTTAAGAGACAAGGTACTTAAAACATTGGCATTGTCCACCTCGCAGTGTTGTGTTGTCTGACTGTCATAGACCACCATATTAGGAAAGCAACCGGTAATGGTTGTCAAAATACCATTTGTGCCAGCAGCTGCAGCACAGCAGAGAAATGGGTTTGGTATGGGCAGCAGTAGCCATAACATTACAAGGACACGCAGCACCTGTTGCAACGACAGCCTTTGATGGAACAGTGATGTCGTTGTATTCTTCTCATTCTTCCATCGATGCAGTGTTCCAGATTTCCCATAATGCTCGGAGGAAATCACGTTGTGTGTGTCGTTACGCACGCAGCACTCTTCTTGCACTTCACAGGACTGCAGCTCTATCGATTCTACTCCTTCTGTGTTCATCCGCTTCATCGTGCTGTTTGGTTTGTTTGATTACTTGTTAGTGGTGGATTGCTTGAGGCTATTCTGTGGAGAAAGGAAAAGACGGAAAGAAAGCACACAACAAATGAACTACACTGTGAAAACAGATGGAGGGAACCCGTAATAGCAAGAAAACAAAAGCAATCATCACCTTTAACTGGAACAAGTACACAAATAATAAAGTAATAGTGGTAGTAAAAACTCAGCATCCATTTGCTCAACAAGACACCAACACTGTGTCCAAATTTTTTTTCAGAGCATTGTCATTTATTCTCTACAGCTACAGTTAACGGTTATCCAATTAATTTTCACTACCACAATTTGCTCAGAAAACCATTAATTCACCAAGAAATAATAAACATTCTGGTGTGGCTTACTTAGTAAATCAAAACAATGAGGCAATACACACATCATCCCATCCATAGGTTGAGTCCACACACACACACAAATACGCACATGCATGTACAATCAGAATACGGCAAGCGGCCGTTAGGGGAACACCCATGTGAAGAAGAGGAATATTACAACAGCAGAGATGTATTCCTACCCAACACCATTGCGTCTCACTCTCCATTACTTATTCCATTCCCAATGGAAAGGAAACCACATACACACACACACACAAACGGCAAAATGTCCAGTCAAACAACACAGTCAAGAAGTAACAGAGGGAATGCTGGCACACCATGATGAAAGATAATCGGGGCAGTTCAAGTAGAGAAGCATATGGGACTCTGTACTCCACTCTCTCATTCCCCAACCAGTGCTCAGTGTTCACCAAATGTATACCGTGGTACACACAA
>NW_021639863.1:480828-480923 GCF_002087225.1 Trypanosoma theileri | reverse complement strand
CCTGCACCAAGACCCTTGAACGTCAATCCATTAGAAACTTTCATTGTTGTACCACTTACAAAGGCATTCACACAGAGGTATTCATCCCTCCATTT
>NW_021639863.1:478314-480023 GCF_002087225.1 Trypanosoma theileri | reverse complement strand
CAAGAAATCGCACAACCGTTGCTGTTCCCTTCATAAAAGGAAATCTAATATTGAAAGGAGTGTAAGTGAACGAATTCTCTCCGATTCCACCATTAAGAGTGTTCATCCACACAATGCGAATAGTGGAATAACGAGCCCAAAAAGGAAGACCGTAAATGTCGTAATATCTTTCAATTGGACGTTCGTTGCTTTCCACAAGAGCATACACAGCACGAAACGCTATACCAAGGACATACTGCCTGAGAAGAGGATTGTATTCATACGAGTAAAAGCGGAACCAATTTCTACGGGTGTTCCACCACGCACTTTGACCCTCGCTGCTCGCTGGTGTCAATAATTCCATGTATTCAGGTTGGTCTGCATTCCGCGGAAACAAAGCAGCACCGTTAATTGCCACCAGCTCCCCATTCCCAAACTTCAAAAAATGAAAACCATTAAATGTACGGAGTAAGGGTTTTTTAGCGGCAGCTCGGGGTCCTCCACGCACACCACCAGCACCTTCTTGCTGACCTACCTTTTCTGCACACACACTGATGCAGCTCAGAAGCAAGAGGAGCAATACAACAAACAGGGAGTGACTCATGTTGTATTTCATGGTTGCTCTTTCGTCCTTACTATCCTCTCGTTCTTCTCGTCAGACCAAAGAAATTATTGAATTCCTATAGTGAATGCCAAAAAGTACTTGTGTTTGTATGTGTTGCGGTTGGTGATTACTTTCAAAGCCTTCAAATACAAAGTGGCGTTTGCAGCTTTAGCCCATCACAATATATAGAAATAGTTAAGGAAAGAATGGAGAAACCAAAAAGAATTGTGTAATGAAAAAAAAGAGAAACAAAAATACATTCACCGTGACAAATTCCAAACACGTCACTTAAGAAAGAACGTAAACACAATGCTTAAATACAGTAAATCTCACTAAAAGAGGTAAAAAATAGTATATTATCCACAAAAAAAAAATGATTTGCAAATATGATAATAGTTTTTTTTTTATTGGCTTCTGTACATTTACACATCGTACATAGTTCATAGAAGTTTCTCTCCGCCCTTTTTCTCTGAGCCGCATCAAAGGTGAAGTTCACACAACTCAAGTATCGTATGTGAGAGAAACAATTTGAAAAAAAAAATTCAATAAGAAAACCACTACACTACAGATATTATAGCGCACAACAGAAAACAAAAGCAATCAAGTACACATAATAAAATAATAGTAGTAAAAACCCAGCATCCATCTGCTCAACAAGTTGAAAACAGAACTATAAAGGGAGAAAAAAAAATTTCTTTTTTCCAACCATGTAACTATTTTCACAAGTGCTGTCACACAAGAGAAAGATGAAGAAACCAAGACAGAGAGGTCAACTCCGACAGAAATAAAAAATAAGAATAAAATTAAGAACTCAATATTACCTCTTTTCATTTGCAACCCAAAAAAGAAATGACGGAGAGAAAACGTACGACGGGCGGGGATCGAACCCGCGATCTCTCGCGTGTGAGGCGAATGTCCTAACCACTAGACGACCATCGCTGTGCCCTGGACAAGGAGGGATACAGAAATAATCCATAAACACTACGAAGAAGAAACCACAAACATATATCCAAAAGTGTAGAGAGAATTAGAGATGAAAAAAAAAAAAAAATAATTATTAGAAATAACAACAATATACAAATAAATAAGGCGCTGATAAACTGTGGAAAAAAAAAAAAAAAAAAAA
>NW_021639863.1:477819-478304 GCF_002087225.1 Trypanosoma theileri | reverse complement strand
TTTTTTTTTTTTTTACTTTCTGTTCTCTCTCTCCCCCACGAGCTGTGCCCATGAAGAATCGAAACTCGAAATAGCAGTCTTTTCCGCGTGTTCACATCCTACGGTGACCAAAAACCAAACATAGTCAGCTCCAAAAAAAAAAAAAAAATGATTTTAACCATAACGTTTTCTTACTTCAAATGTGTATATATTTATGGATTTAAGGGTACACACATACGCAGAGATAGCATAGCGTCTCTCCCACAATACATGATTCCACCATGTGAAATTAACCATAAAAAAAAAAGGAAGAAGATCATTTTTCCGGATATACACAGTTGCAGACTCCCACCACAGGGATTTGCAGTGAGTTGGCAAACATTAAAACGCATTAAAATACTAGAGTATTGTCTATCCTAATCCATCATCCTTGCCACAACGTACTAGAGGAGAACAACACGATCTCCCACTCCATACATACCCAGATAGAGAGAGAGAGAGAGAGA
>NW_021639863.1:451394-477724 GCF_002087225.1 Trypanosoma theileri | reverse complement strand
AAAAAAAAAAAAACAATCACACATTGAATGAATATTTGCCGTTAGGAAGCATATATGCGTTCGTTAAGACATAACACGGCGGAAGGAATGATTTGCCGGGATGTCACAAGAGGTAATACGATGCAATCAAAGTGAAAATTTTCAATACTAACAATGGTAGGGAAGATAAGGGAAACAAAACGACGAACAACACTTTTTTTTTCTTCTTTTTTTTTTTTGGAGGGAGGTGAGTAATCAATAAATATTGAGATGACATTACCCTCACCAAGATTTTTTTCTTTTTTTTATAAAAAAGAAAAAAGGGTTAAATGCACTCAAGCGCTTCTGTAAATACACTACAGAGCAAGTGAAAACCCGCACCCCTTTTTCAGAAAATAAAAAAAAAAGTCAGTTATCAGTCCTGATGACAGGGGTGAAGAACCACCTGTTCTCCAACGACGCACCATGCATTTTTCAACACAATTGCAAAAAAAAAAAATAGTAAAAAAAAAAAAGTAATGCTAATACCACTACTATTACTACTACTACTACTACTACTACAACTACAACCACCAAAGATATAAAAATACAAAAAAAAAAAATCCTTTACCTATAAATTTATTCATAAAAATCTAAAGATGCACAGCTACACATCAAATGACGATCTCCATAAGCGCCATCGACTCGTCCTACAGTTGGCCAGTACTTTTCAATATATGAATAAGAAGAAGGGAATGCTGCCATTTGTCGACTATATGGTCTATCCCATTTATCAGAGGTCACACATTTTGCAGTGTGTGGTGCATTCTTTAATACGTTATTTTTTGTACACTGTTCACCTTTTTCAATAGCAGCAATTTCACCACGGATAGAAATAAGAGCATCTGCAAGGCGATCCAGTTCTCGTTTCGATTCTGATTCTGTAGGTTCAATCATAAGAGTTCCCGCTACTGGAAATGCCAAAGTAGGGGAATGAAAACCATAATCCATTAATCGTTTTGCAACATCTTCAGCTTCAATCTGAGCAGTTTTTTTAAACTGTCGTAAATCAAGAATAAATTCATGAGCACAAAAATCATGTTCACCAAGGAAAAGAATTGTGTAGTGATTCTCAATACGTTTTTTAAGGTAGTTAGCATTTAAAATAGCATACTCGGTACATGTCTTAAGTCCATGTGAACCAAGCATTAACATAAGCATATATGAAATAGTTAGAATAGATGCCGAACCATACGCTGCCTGTGAAACTTGTCCAAATGGTTGTGAGCCTCCAATTTTTTGGTTAAAGACAGAATTAGGCAAAAAAGGAGCAAGATGTTGACGAACTGCAATAGGACCCATACCTGGTCCACCACCACCATGGGGAATAGAAAAGGTTTTGTGAAGATTAATATGACAGACGTCACCTCCAATAAATCCAGGTCCAGTATAACCAACCATAGCATTAAGATTTGCACCATCAATGTAACATTGTCCTCCATAGTAGTGTACCATAGATGTAATGTTTAAAATATCCTTCTCAAATAACCCATATGTACTTGGATACGTTATCATAATACAAGAAAGTTCCTTTGAGTGTTTTTGGCACAAAGCTTCCAAGTCCTTAATGTCTATTCTACCATCAGGGAGACATTTTACCTTAACCACTGTCATTCCTGCTAATACAGCTGATGCTGGATTTGTTCCATGTGCACTCTCAGGTATAAGACAAACGTTGCGATATCCCTCTTTTTTAGAGATATGATACGCTCGAATCACACGAAGACCAGCATATTCACCTTGGGCCCCACTATTCGGTTGAAGTGAAACAGCATCTAGACCTGTAATTTCTCTTAATTTATGCTCAAGATCTAAACAAAGTGCGCTATATCCTCTTGCTTGATCCATTGGTGCAAGAGGATGTACATTAGTAAATTCAGACCAAGATAATGGAAACATGGCTGCAGCTGGATTAAGTTTCATAGTACAAGACCCCAAAGGGACGCAACCGTGTGTCAATCCATAGTCTTTCCGTTGTAGTCGATGAATATAGCGCATAAGCTCAATTTCACTCTTGTATTTTTGAAAAGTTGAGTGTTTCAAAAAAACCGATTTTCGTACTAATTCTAATGGTATAGCTGTTTTTTGCTCTGCTATATTTGATAGGGCAGTTATTACTGGTAATTTTAAACCTGCAGCCTCTAAAAGTGAGACAATATGTCCTTCTGTTGTTGCTTCGTCTACAGATATAGAAACTGTACCTGTACTATAATCAAGAAATATATTAATACCCTTTTCTACACAACGTGTTACATAGTCCTCTGGTGTTATTCCTCTTAAGTTTACAGTTATAGTATCAAAAAAGGAATTATTTACTACAGAATGTCCTGCAGATTCCATTCCAACTGAAAGAATTTTTACTTTGGTATGAATTTCATTTGCAATCTCTTTGAGACCCTCTGGACCGTGATAGATAGCATAAAAAGCATTTACTGTTGCCAGTAAAGCCTGTGATGTACAAATATTTGATGTTGCTCTTTCACGCTTAATATGTTGTTCCCGAGTTTGAAGTGCCATACGTATAGAAGGATCACCGGCGGAGTCTTTACTTACACCAATAATACGTCCTGGAATTAGTCGTTTAAATTCTTCCTTTACAGCAAAAAAGGCTGCATGAGGTCCTCCATAACCTAATGGAACACCAAAACGTTGTGCAGAACCTAAAACCACATCGGCTCCCATTTCACCTGGAGGTTTAAGAAGTAGTAAAGACATTAAATCAGTTCCACAACAAGTAATAATACCTTTTTTTTTAGCAGTTTCAAATAGTAATGAAAAGTCATGAAGAATTCCCATGGTATCTGGGGTCTGAACTAAAATTCCACAGAGTGATGAATCTTCCCAATCGATCATATTTGGATCCCCAACAATAACTTTTATTTTAAGAGGTTCTGCTCTACATTTTACCATTTCTATACAAGATGGGAAAACATCTTTAGAAACGAAAAAAGTATCTCGTTTTCGGTGAAAATGTTGAAAAGCAAGATACATTGCTTCAGAGCATGCAGTAGCTTGATCTAAAAGTGATGCATTCGCTACATCCATTTTTGTTAAATCAATTATGACAGTCTGAAAATTTAAAAGAGACTCCAGACGTCCTTGTGATATTTCAGCTTGATAAGGAGTGTAGGGAGTATACCATCCAGGGTTTTCAATAATATTTCGAAGTATTACTGGTGGAGTAATGGACTCATAGTATCCTTGTCCAATCATACTCTTTAATACCTTATTACGCGCACCAAGAGAGCGCAAAAGGGCCAAGGCATCTTTTTCACTCATAGCGGTGGACTCCTTTAGTGGCGGTCGCAACACATCATCTGGAACAGCGGCTGTCATTAACTCGGATAGGCTTTCTTTACCAATCGTACGAAGCATAGACATTGTATCGGCTGTAGTTGGACCAATATGGCGATTAATATAACTGTCTGTGGCAGTCCATCGAACAAATGTCGATAGTGTTAGTGCACTACGAAGAAAAGAACGGTACATTCAGACCTACACCCCTTCCGAGTAGTCGAAATTAAATAAATAAATAAAAATAATGAAAAAGAAAAGAAATAAATAGCTCAAAGAATGTTGAATAATCACAATAATAATAATAATAATAATAATAATAATAATAATAATAACTCATATAGTCATAATATCGGTAATAAAATATATACAATACAACCATATATATATATATATATATCCCCTTCACGATTATTTAATGTCACCAAACCGAAGCAATATTTCAAGTTGGGTATTCCATAAAGTAGTCATGATGAAGTGCTTCTATAGCATTTATACGCCTAAGAGGGTCCAAGCATATCAATCTCTGAAGCAGTTCCAACGCTGAGGTTGACGCTTCTGGAAAAAATTCCCTCAATGGACGAGGATTTCTCTTTTCAAAGTGAACCTTCCCCCAATCAGGAAGATGAACTGCAGTTGGCCAAGAGGATGACGTTGGTGTTCCCAGTACTTCAAATATTTTTGACAATTGTCGGATGTCTCCATCACCAGCAAAAAAAGCCCCACCGTAACCCCGCAGGAGTTCTGCAAAAACACATCCAACAGACCACATATCAATTTCTGGTCCATAACGTCGTTGACCAAGTAACAACTCCGGAGCTCTATACCACCTTGATACTACTTCATGCGTCATGGATTCATCCATATCCCAAATTCGACTTAGGCCAAAGTCGCCGAGACGCAAAACACCATCCCTTGTTAAGAAACAATTGGACGGCTTCACATCACGATGCAAAATTCCTTCCTTATGCATGTACGCAACAGCTGAAAGTAACATTTTAAAAAGTTTCTTGGCATTCTGAGAGGGAAGAGGATTGCTTGCACTTCTTCCGGATAGCATTGTGCCCAAATCTGTCGTGCAACGTTCCATTACTAATGCAATAGCGCAACCACATGGGAATACGTCGTGGGTATGAACAATGTAAGGGTGCTTCAATCGCATAGCGACAAGTAGCTCCCTAGCTACAGGGTGAGGAATACCCTCATCAAGCCTAGATAGAGTAATCATTTTGATCGCAACAGGTGCTCCAGATTCTTTAATCAAAGCTGCACGAACAACGCCAAAACGGCCTTCTCCTATTGGAGGTCCAAGTATAAACTGATCCATAAATCACCTTTTTTTAATTTTTTTTTTTTTGTTATTCTGCTTCAGTTCCCTTTTTGCGCCACTCTACACCTTCCCCTAGACCATCCTAATAATAAGCAAATTGAGAAAAGAGAAACATATTTTCATGATGACATAAAAATGGGAGAGGGTATAATAAAAATAGAGCAAAATACATTTCTTTAAACCTCTTGGTGAATATTCCCATATTCCCAGAACACATCTTTGCTTTGTTAATTATTATTATTATTATTTTTTTTTTTTTTTTGGTAATGATTTTCTGCTACTTTGAAAACTTTCTCGTTTCAAGAACCTCTGTCTTTGATATTTTTTCAGCACCCGACTCAGTCGAGAGAAGTTTTGCCCGAGCAAACATACTTATTTTACCCTTTTTAGGAATCTCATGACTTGTCTCAACTGGTTGAATTATCTCAGGTATAATTTGAGATTTCATACTTTCTGTCTGAGTTTCCTCCTTTATCGCTGCGACGCCAACATTACTTATCACATCTATGGGGAATTGCTGCTCCACAGTAGCGTTACTGGAGGAAAGAAGATCATCCACACTTATGAGTAGTGCTTCCACAGCAGCAGCAGAAGGATTATCATCATCACTAACACTCGTTGTACACTTTTGAAGAATACCTGGAACACCAGACTCTACAGATACTTCCTCAACAAGAGCAGATTGACTAAGGGAATTTTTTTTTCTTAAAAGCTCACTACGTAACGCATCCGTAACTGAACTACAGTTTTTCTTTGCTGTCGCACGAGGTAAAAGAGGAATTGGGGCCCTTCTACGCAACGCAGAAGATCCGACAGATACTGGTGCAACTGAGCTATTTGTTTGGTACATTCGTATTTCTGCGTAACCTTCGCGTGGAGCCGTTTTATCTTTGCGACTAAACATGTTATCATATCTCTGGCGCTTTCCCCCCGAGTGTGAGAAAGGAGTTACATTCTCATCATTATTATCATCATCATTGCCTTGTTCACTAACATCTGAGTCATCCTCCTGGAAAGTATTTTGTTGATGCCGCGCCAATTCGCCCGGGAGAGAAGTTGAAGCAAGTGACTCCTCACTATTCTTATCGTGGGAAATAACACCAGAGTTATTAGTCTCCTTGCGGGCCCTCTTGAATTCCTTCAAAAACCGAGAAACGTCCATTTTTCTTTATCAAATCAAAGCTTTATTATTATTATTATTATTATTATTATTATTATTATTATTATTATTATTATTATTATTATTTTGTTTTGGTAATTGAGATAGCAGAGAGGGGGAAAAAAAAGAGAGAGAAGTAAGTTCAGATGAAAAAAAAAATAATAAACTCGAAAATTGGATTATTTTGCTACAGTCAGGTAATTTATTCTTTTTTTCCTTTTTCTTTTTCTGTAACACTGCAGGTTGGACACAAAGTGATTCATATTTCACTTGGTGAACGGTAAAAGTAAAAAGACACACGCAATATCAAATAAGAGATTCCCATTCTCTACATTTCGCCCTGTAGAGAGCAATGCAACGCTGCAGCGCTGATCACATGACACACGTGAGCGATTGCGAGAAGGAAAAAAAAAAAAAAACAATAATAATGAAAAAAGAGGGAAAGGAGACGAGAAGGGAGCATGAAAAAATTCAAAGGAAAAGTGTCAAAAAAACAAAAACAGTTCAAGGTCAACTTCAACAAGTAAAATAATGAAACTGGTGTTTAATCAAGAACCATGGCCTTGTCGACAATTTCAACTAAATAAATGAGAAAAAAAAGTCATATGAAAATACACACGCAAATTAATACTAATACTAAGACTAATAACAATACTATATATTTATATACTTAGTATTGTTATCCCATGATGAGAATAATAAGAATAGTACTAGAAGCAGTGGTATCATTAGATTACTACTGCTCCATACCCTCCAGACTACTATCACCATGGTGTTCAGTGCAAAAAAAGTAGCGAATGGGAACTTCATCTCTTGCCTTCATCATTTCTAAAGGAGAAAGTGTAGAAAGCACCAGGTGGTTATACTGAGACAGAACATCAATTGCATCAGCGTTATCGTCGATCACAATCGTCTCTGTGAAAAACTTAAGCTTTTCTAATAAAATATCTCGATCGACATCTGTAAAACTCTTAAAAGGTCCCTTCTCCAGTCTAAAATACGAATCCACCAGACGTCTCACAAGCATCATCATGCTTTCTCCCTCAGCTACCGTAACACAGATTACCTGATACCTCGTTGCTGACACAAACAAGAGGACATTCACAACATCTGCGTCTTCAGAATTCCTAAGATTATCTTGTAAAGATGCTATAAACGAAATACTCGTGGTACGTTTTCCATCATCAACTGATGAATAAACACCAGCAATAGCAGCTGAGACATCATCACTACTAGAACTAGTGTCAACATCGCAATAATCATTAAAATAAGCTTCTTCCTTATTACCACTCTCTACTATAACCGATTTTGTAGAATTTGCCACTATTTCAGTAGAGTATGTTAAATGAGAAGCTTCATCACTGATACCATGGAAATTTTCTTCCAGAGACTCTGTATTTTTCTCTAACTGCTTTTCGGTTTTTGATAGTTCATTTAACACTGGCTTTGAAAGTAATGAGTAACACGTACAACAAATACGTTGCGGTTTCTTCGTCTGTAGTTGCGGTAGTTGCACAAATATGTTGGAACAGGAAGCACAAAAAATGCCTCCACAGTAACGGCAGTGGTGACGTCTACAACTAAAAGTAAATGTGACCTCACATTTTTGACATGCCAATATCACTCGATCAGACTTCCATTCGCCCAACACTGAACGCCTGGTTAACATCTGCTGTGTGAGAACCCTAAAGAAGAAAATAATAATGTATATACATACAAAATAAATAAAAGAAAAAAAAAACACAAATTGAAAATTAGGGAAACCAAAGATATAAAAGAAAATAAAAATAAAAATAAAGAACCCCATCACTATTTTTAAATTCCTTTTAGACACGATTAAAATGAGAGACAAAGTTTTTCTCTCTTTCTCTCTCTATCTCTCTTTCATTTTCATCCTTCTTTCTTTTTTACATAAAAAGGGTTTCACTCCTCACGACGGCGTCCCATCCAAGGGCTTCTGAGGCTCTTTTCCATTTCCTACTCTTTGCAGAGGGATCTGAGGTAACCACGAAATATCTGCATTATAAACCACTGAAACATCATCAGTGTCACTTTCACTCATTGAATCATCTGCCAGTGGTCCGTTTAACTTCAAAGGCAGACCAGCATAAGATGATTCCTCCGGCAACAAATTATTCCCAGTAGTGGAATCTGTACCACGCATAACCTCCATTTTTCCTCCTGCAATAAATGTACTTTGTGTTGTCGGTACAGTACTGAAAGACTCATACCCCAGCACAAGATTTTCTCTATGGACAGTATCATGAGCTCGTTTAGTGACATCAAATGTTTCTAACATCACAAACGGCTGCACAAAATCTGAAAGAATCACTGCAGTAGGTTCACTATAATCGGCTTTAGTGTAGGTTGCATACTCTTTACTAGCTGCTTTGGAGAGATTAAGTGCAAACTCAGGGAGTCGTTCCATTTGATACTCTCTGGAGAGAAAGACAAACGGGTTACGTAAAGGCTTTACCTCGAAGGAAGATGTCATTAGAAACAAATTTGGCATTGGGGCTAATCGGTTGGAATGTGCCGGTGCTACACTCATATGTTCCTCCACAACACTGACAGCCTCCAGTAAACCCTCTTGTCGACTGTTCAGTGCAGATGTATCACTTACTTGTGCTGATTTTCTTGTGCGAAGTTTTGTCAGTCGTCTCTTTGCGCGATTATCACACAAGAGCATTCTAAACAATGCAAGCAATGGAGATAAAATAACAGCGCGTCCCTCCAAACCGGTTGTTTCCACCTTCACTTGCAATGGCGTGGCCAATTCACGAATGTGTGGTTTACACGTCACATAATCCCGCCATTCTGCTTGACGTCTCTCGGTATCTTCTATATGCTTCTGAAGCTTTTTTGTGCTAGTGAACTTCGCCCGCCGTTCGAGAATAGACTCAAGTTCTTCAGCCGTTGGCGGGGCTATTCCTTTGCGCAGGACAGTTTTCACTCGCTGTTGCCTTTCAATCATCTCCTGTTGATGAATTTTGTCAAGAAAACTCGTCTGCCCCACAAGCTCTCCATTACCAAAATTAACATAATCACTTACCACAGATTCATCTAAATTGTTACTCATATCTATGACTCTCTTCAGTACAAAGAACAGAAAAATAAATAAGGAAAAATATCAATGTAGTTACATGAAACATATAAAGAAAAAAGAAAATAAGAAAGAGACAAAGGAAGAAAAGAAGAAAAAAAGGAATGAAACAGAAATACCAGGAGTGTGTATAAAAAAAAAAAAAAGCAAAGACAAAGACAAAGACAAAGCTCTTTTTACAACAACACCGACAACAAGAGGATTATATATATATATATAATCAAGAGTCTCAAGAATCACGCCCAGCCATCCATAACATTGGAGCAGAATCACTAACAAACAATACACGTGAACTGGGCCAATTCTTTATAATGTTAGACCGTAACGCCTTAACTAACCACGCAGCGGCTACTCCACCCCCTGTTATTAGAAACACATTAGACACGAATGAACGTTGTGTATATGGGTTGCAGAGAACTAGAGACTCCTCAATAAGCATCATAATCCAATCAGCCACCATGGGTAATGGAATATGTAGTTTTAAGTATGTTGAATTTGAAAGGGTTTCATGTAAATCAACTGCCTCTTCTGCGGCCTGTAGAAAAAGGTCTTGCATGCCACTTCCAATAGTAATAGCCTCCACGACAGGTGTACTATACATTACTGGAACTACACGGGTTGCCTGATTTCCAATGTCCACCACACAACCATTCTCCAACGCCCCGTAAAGATTTAACATCCATGAATGTTGATCCACAATACTGCAGCTTCCACGAAATGTAATGGAGCTGAGCCAACGCAGTACATATTGTGAAAATATGGGATTTTCATCAGCGCTTACCAGTAACTCAACATTTTTTTGAGTCCCCATAAGTCTTGAAGCACAACATAAAACTCGTAAGAAAGAATCCAGTTCTTCTACCGATGTTCCTAGATTAAAACGCTCCTTAAGTTTCTGAACACCTTTTGGAGTTTCAAAGACTCGCTTACTAGGCACATCACCTGAAAAGTACACCTTTGTCAGACGGCTTCCAATGTCAAGAGCCACATTAGACATACGTCACAGGGCACCTACTCTACGAGGAAACACAGAGAACAAATAATAATAATAATAATAATAATAATAATAATAATAATAATAACAAAAAAAAAGAGAAGCGTCTGAGAGAACAATAATAATAAAAAAAAACGAAAACAATAATAATGATAATAATAACAGTAATAATAAATAATATTCCTATAATACTGCATCTTTTTTTTTTTTTTACTGAGCTTAGACTTAAAGAATTTTACGGTTTTACTACTTTGTTAACAGCTGCAGAAGTCAAGAGAAAAATAATAAACACACACGTCGCGTTTAGATGTAATTAGGCTTAGCAAGAAGAAGAAGTCGTTTTCTTCTTCTTTGTGGATGTAGTTGTCCCAGCTGTCGCGGTTGTTGGAGGCAGTGCATTAAACATGGGGAGGGTAGAGCTAAGTGCCACCTTGTTGGTCCTCACCTTCACTTGTGGTGGAATGAGGTTTTTGAGAATTTCACGTTCTTTCCTCCTGCGACCATGAATGCTATCTACAAGAACACGCTCCATCTCGGAGGGCTTCTGCTTCTTGGACTTCTTCCGCTTTACGCGCTGTTTCCCTCTTCTACCTGGCATCCTTTCAGAACTTTTAACAGAATTACTTTATTCTTTTTTTTGTTTAATAAAATAGTAATAATAATAATAAGAATAAGAAACAAAGTATGAAAGTGTGCACCAAGAGAGTATGTGAGTATCACATGAACGGGGAGTTATTTAGTATCCCCTGATTACAGTACATCCATCCCCGCTCCCAAGAAAAACAGAATAGATATTCACAGAGAAAAAATACGGAAAAATAATACATACATATATATATATATTAATAAAAGAAAATAGTAAAAAAGGGTAATTTTACCCAGAAAGCAAAACAACACATATACGTATCAGTCACGATTAAATATACACTTTGTGACAATCTACATGTGTAGGTGTGGGTGTGTATCGCATTTAATCTTGTGTGTTTTTAACTCATACTGGGATCATGTCTGCAATACCAGGTGTAGTCTCGTCAGAACGTTTCCAATCTATTCGAATAGGGTGAAGCGGATCAAAGAGAACGTAACGCTTGGGGTCAAGTGCTACGAGCTTAAGGATCCGAATATAGTTTACCGTGTTCAGCGTTCGAAAACTACGTGATTCACCCAGAATCTTAAAGGCGTCACTGTTAAGTTTAGGATTGCGTTTAGAAACATCAGGGGGTCCTGCTAAAGAGAGCAACAACTGTTGAAACTCCAAAAAAGCCTCATAACGAATCAAATCCCTCGCCTTGTCAGCCATTATATATGAATTTATGAAATGTTTAGAGACTAATCGAAGCTCTCCAGCCAGCATTAACTTACTGAAACCCAGTTGTTCATGCAATTCATTTGAGTATTGCACAAGTTGCCATGAATAATAATGTGTTGAAAAGAAACGAACAAAATCTGACCAGTTTTTAAAACGTCTCATACCACTGGCATAAAACGGTAATTCTCGTACAAGATTTTGTACATGTGAAGAAGCAAGTGATCCAGAGAAATCATCATTGTCAAGAATTGCCATTACGTGATCCACGAGAAGCATCTCCGCTGGCCATGCAGCTACCATATCAACAGGAACACCAGTATCAAGAGAAAAACAGAGTTTCAGGGTCTCTGGTACGTCATCCACCAAAACAGCTGATGTCACGGGATATATTGAAGAGAATAATGGCCCGAGGTAGTGTGACTCAGAAGATGGTAATAACACGCGTACAACCATTCGTCCTCTTTCATTTTCAGTAAGATTATCTTCTTGAAGATGCATTACAAATTGTAGTTCATAAAGCCCATTATAGCGACGTGCTTTACGACGTACAGCAGCCGTGTTAATATGTATAATCATCGCCATGTCAGAAGGGAGATTATCTCCAAGCGAGAAATTAATCCCCTCACACAGTTCATGATTTACAAATAAGACAACTGAGTGCTGTGTCGTGCAAAGAGTGTTAGGAAACATTACAATGCTGTAAGATAAATACAACAAAGTAAATGATAAACCGAATAGAAATAAATAAATAAAACGCAGTTTTGCGTGAAGAAGAAAAAAAGGTAATAAACAAGAATACCCTAGCCTTACTCCCTCTTTAAAGAAATAAAACACAAGAGAAAAAATATTTTGTTTCCATGATTGTTCAAACAAGTTTTGATGCATTATTTACATATCTCTATCAAATCTTTCCCCGATGATGATTGCTAATACATAACAGAAACTAACGAAATGGAAGTGCTGAGAAGCCCTTTTATCCCGCTTCCCGCTCGGGGCGGAGTGGGTTGGGTTGGGTGGGCTTTTCAGAAACTTACTGTTAGGCAGACTGTAAAGATAAAAGAAATAGAATTTGGTTTACCAAAACCCATAAATCTGTAGTTCCAAAAAGTAAGGCTTTGCCATTCTTATCGCAAGCTTTCAAAAAAAAAAAATACTTCAAAAATAAAACTAATAGAGCAAGAAGAAGAAAAAAAAAGGGGGGGGGGAAGAAGATAATGAAGAGTGGAGAAATATGACTGGTTTTTCTTTTCTATTTCAGAGTTTAAAGTAAATTGTATTTAAGAAATAAGAAATTCACAGACGACAATCTATATATATATATATATATATATATATATATATTACGAAGAAGACCTTTTTATATTGCTCCAAAATACATTCATCCTACCAAAGTCTGTTCTTGTCCTTAAAACCAAAGAAGAAAATATCATAGAAAAAAAGACTCCCCCAACAAAACCCCAATTTCGCAACTCTATTGCGTTAGATTCCCTCTTTTCCAGAAACTTAGGACCAATGTATTCATCGTAAGTGCATTTAATTAGATAAGGAATACCAAGATAACTCACAGGTACACGCTTAGAAGCAGGGATATAGCACTTTGGCAAGGCAAGGCTAAGCGCCGCAAATCCAGCGAATGCTCCATTTGATGTGGCACAACAGTCAAAACGTGTATTTGTCTTGGTGCTGCTTAGTTGACTACTGAATAAGTAGGCAAAACTACTAAAAAATCCCGCTCCCGCGTAGAGAATCAAACCGTTTTTCCACCCAATAACATCTACAATGGGTTTGACCAGAAGAAATGATGCAAATGAATTCAAGATCGCATCAGAAGTCTTATGAACGTACACACACGAAAGTGGATTCGGAAAAAAGGAAGTACATTTGGTTAGAAACACATCTCTCATCACCATAGGCTTTGAGCTGCGCAGCATTACAGAATTATCAGCGTAGCTGTCTTTGTGATAAAGCAGAAAAAGAGTCTGGTCGCTTGTAAGAGTCATCGCGAAAAACATTGAAGCATTGCTTGCCACCGTGTGAGTCGCCATCGCAGAGAGGACTTATTATCTGCCATTTATAAATCAAGAAAAATAAAAAAAAACAAGGGGGAAAAAAAAACAAAGTCAATAAAAAGAAGAGAAAGAATCAAAACAGGAAGAAAAAATAAATGATATTGAGATCAAATAATAATAATAATAATAATAATAATAATAATAATAATAATAACACACACAAAAACAAAAAAAAAGAGACCAGAAAGAGAATGAGAATACATATATATATATATATATATATATATATTGCATGATTTCACATGCAAATGAAGAAATACCTCAACATATATACAGAGAGTATTACTTTTTCAATAGATAGAAACACTACTGCATGTTGTGCTTCCTTCTAGCCATAGCGCCAGCTCCCGCGAATACCACCGTTTCCATTATGTCCCACATACTTTTGCAGATATTCTCAAAATACTAGAGACATAAAAACAAAAAAAAAAGTGACATCCTATCACATTTTTTTTTTTTTTTTTTTGAAGGGTGGTTCCCAAACTCTTCACTCGGAATACCAACCAAAAAAAGATAGAAAAGACGTTTAAAAATCCATCTTTCTGTATTCCTTTTCACTTTTGCTATCATCCGTATTTACGCTGGACTTCTGCCTTATTTGACGAATTACGGCATAGTCACAGAAATAATTGAAGTTTCAAAAACAAAAAAAAAAAAAAAATGATGACGTAAGAGGGAGAGAAGGAATAAATAAATAAGTAAATAAGAAAAAAAAAATGAGTGAGAATGAGAGTGACAAACAAACATGTGTCCTCCATCTCTACAACCATACATTTTCTTCACCTGCCTTATACCGTTTGAGTACATTTTTCTCTACGTTGAACCTAATAATAACAATAACAATAATTATCAACCATTTCATTATCTTCTCTTCCCGCCATCACAGTTTGCTAGCTGTGATGTGTGGGTTGTACACCATCATCTGCTCACGCAGTGTATTATTATCAGCGCGGAATCGCATAAGCGTAAAAATAGGCGTTTTGCGGAAGGCCCCGCCGTCAGCTGCATGAATGGCCTCAACGCCTTTGAGTGCCGCCGCGTCGCACACCGCCGCCATTTCCACCACCGTCGCCCCAACAATGCCGGCAAGTCGCAGCACAGACACCGCCGTGCGGCCACATCCCACAAAGTCTTCCACAATCAACACACGTGCGTTGCTACCAACACTGCCGTTGCGAATCGACTGCGAAGGCGGTAACTCGTTCAGTTGCTGGCTCTCACGCACAAAGGAAGCAGGGAATCGCTTCGTCTCACGCACAAGTACAAGCGGAAGACCAAGTTCAACCGCCAGCGGGGCGCCAATGAGGTATCCGCGGGACTCCACAGCAAGAATGTGTGTAGGACCGGCATCGCCCATAGCGCGGTAACGCTGTGCGAGAAATTCAATTACTTTCCGAAATAACATGGGTCTTTCCGTCACACTGCTAACGTCAAATAGACGAGTAACGTTTCGCCCAGACGATGGCGCAACCTCACTGAAGACATTCGCATACAGATCCTTTGCTAGGGGATGGGATTCGTCAAGCAAAAAATGATTGGGTGCACATTCACAAACTGACATCACAATTACTTCCTACACCAAAGAAAAAAAATAAAAATAAAAAAAAACAATATATATATATAGAAAATAGGAAAAAAAAAAACAAATCACGTGCTTACCAATGCAAAAAAAAAAAAGGAATAAAGAATAAAAAGAAGAAAGATTGCCTCCGTGAACCCATACCAAAAACAAGTAAAAGAAAAGAAAGGGAGAATGAGAGAAAATCCAGTGTATAAGAAATAGGTAACTTTTCCATAAGAGAAATAACAATAAGAATAAGAAGAGAAAGAAAGAAAGAAAGAAAGAAGGAAATCTTTTCCAAAACTTCAGTATAACATCTCGATCACTCAAATTGAGTGAGTTGAGTTTTAGTCAAAAAACAAAGGCCACTGGGGGGATCGAACCCCCGACCTCCGTCTTACTAGGACGGCGCTCTGCCATTGAGCTAAGCGGCCACGGTGATGAATCTCATTATTGCTTTTCGTTTTTCTTTCAAATATTTAGAATCGAAATAAAAATATTCCCTCATTTTTTTTTTTTTGTCTTTTCTCTTACTACTTTATATTCTTTTTATGTTTACTTTGCTAATTTGGAGTTTTTTTTTTCTTTTTTTCTTATTCTTTCGGTGCAAATGTTGCCTCCTTTTTAATTGACGCCAATCACCAGCGATGGTGAAGAAACTTGGACACTGAAGCGCAAAACAATTTTCCAGTCTTGCTTGCCACATCAAAAATGGCATAATCGTAATAATAATATTCTATATCGATAAAGGTTTTTGTAGAGAGTGTCTTTCTTGACTTCTCTTACTTGGTGATATCAACCAAAAATCCCGAAAACCGTCGACAGCAGGGTTCGAACCTGCGCGCGAGATCGCATTTGATTTCAAGTCAAACCCCGTAACCACTTGGGTATGTCGACCGACGCGTCCGAAAGAGTGGAGATAATTCACTCTTTAAAATTTTATTTCACAATATAACCGGCATCATCATCATCATCACTGTGGAACTAGTCAAGAAAAAAAAAAAAATGGAAGGTTTGGAAAAAAAAAAACAACAATAAAAAGAAAAAAATAAAGACCGGAAGTATAAACACAGAGGCAAATCCATAAAAAAAAAAAACCACAAGAAGGGAAAAAAAAAGAGAATTATTCAACACAAGAGAATGAAATAATGGACGATGATCAACATAAAGAAAAATATTAAAAGAAAGATTGCTAAAAAAAAAAAAAAAAAAAACAATGGTTCAAATTATCTTTTATTTCCACTTTTTTCTTATATTGTTTTCCGTACACTTTATTGGGGTTTCTTCTTTCAACTGCCCCCCACCCCACTCCCTATCACATGAAAGACATATATATATTTACAATTATAGTTTGCTCAACGCCTCACTGCAACTTATCGCACGTTTACCAGTATAGTTCAACAGATCTCCACAATTCTCATCTGTTAACGCAGTCTCATCCACGAATGAAAAAAATGGAATCTTGCTGTAGCGACCATTGCGGTATGAATGTGACAACTCCACACCCTTTAGGAATGTGAGTTGAAGCAGCGAAACTACCTCAAGAACAGTAGCGCCACTTGCTTCAGCAAGCTGAAGACCAGAAAGTGCAGTTCCTCCTGTCGCGAGGACGTCATCCACCAGCACAACACGTGAATTCTTGTCAATACTTCCAAGACGAATCGTCATGACTTCTGGTTCTACCTCCTTGTACTCTTTTTCGTAGGGTTCACTCTTAATGAGAACACCCGCATTCTTGTTCGCCTTTCGCATGAGCACAAAAGGTATTCCTAGTTCCACTGCAATTAGAGGTCCAAAAAGAAAGCCACGCGCATCGAATCCCATAATATGTGTAGGAGGTTGTGGAAAACTTTTGTATCGTTGCACAAGAAAGTCACGTATTGAACGCATCACGAGTGGGTTTTCCGTAATACTCCCAACATCTGCAAAACGAGGAACGTCGTGAGGAGAAAACTTGGGTGAGTACCATCTGTATGCTTTTTGAATCTGCGCATGTAAAGGTGAATTGCGCGCGAGGGTGTAGTTGTATGGAGTGATCTCAACAAGAGCCATTTCCAGAAATATAAGAAATAATTTCCTAACAAAAAAAAAAAAAGAAAAACTACTACTCTCAACGGAAAAAAAAGTGTAAGGAAAAAAAGATGAAAAAATTCTTTTTTTTTTTTTCTTTCACCATAAATAATAGCTTACCCAAACACCCAAAAAAACATAGATACACAGATACAATAATAATGAAAAAAAAAGGTAGAAGGTCAAGTTAGAAAGAAGTACAATCATTGCATGATTTCACCCCTTTCAACAAAGAATAACAAGAACCAAGTTGCATTGTATATATATATATATATATATATATATATATATATATATATATATATATACCCTCATTCTTTTTTTCTTTATCTTGTTATCTCTATTGTTCACTGGATGCGAGCGACACGTTGCCTTTCTAAAGAAAGAACATGCTCAACATCTTCGTCATTAATTAGTTCTCGCCCAAAACTTGCTGCACAAGAGCGCATCAAGGCAGCAGCCATGGAAAAGGAATTGTTGTGAATAAAGGAATCACGGTTGTTCCATCGTGGTTCTTGCTCAGCGAAACTAACAAGTCTGTCTGCGAGACGGCGTGACTTGCAGACATCCCCAGTGTCAAATCTGCGGCATACACACCGAACCTGGGCCAAATATTCTCGTACTTCATCTGGTTTAAGTGCAGGAGAAGTTGCCGCATCCATTAAAGTCTCTGGTTGCCATCGTACTGAGACAGCTAGGCGCAGAAACTCAATGTCATTCTCTGCCCGGTTTGTGGATAAGGCAAGAAAGTTGAGATCAATAGGTAACTCATGCGTCTGGTATGGATATTCCAGTGGTAGTACTTGTCTGTGCATCACAGCAAAAATACCCTCATGTACAACATTACTTGCCTTTGAAATAACGTGACAGTCCAATGTAACATGTGTTCCATTAGCTAATTGTAAAATACCGGAACGCAAAACATTGACATTGTGATCCTGTTTCGGTGCGATGCGAGTTTTAGAGTTCAACAGTTGCTTCTCACCAAGCAGAACTTCACCCACAGGTGCTACACTCCGCATCCACATGGACCATTGTTCTGGATTAATACCATCTCCCTCCACACGAAGGGGTACATCTCCAATAGGAGTGGCACTTTCACGCGTGATAACACGCGCACAAAGATGCAGAAGAATATACTCCGCTAACAAAACATCACCTTGGCAAATAGTATTTGCAAAGTACTGCACCACAAAAGGACGTTTGTTCTCAAAATAGGGAGAGAGTATAGGGCGTTCTGGGGTAGTGTAAACATGTCTCCAGGACATGCATATCATACGGGAAAGTAATGCAGGAGGAAGATTTTCCGCATGCCACGTGCCGAAGATTTCAAACTCATCTAATTCAGCAGTATCATTTACGCAGGAAGAATTCGAATTGTCTTCTATGAAACCAAAAAAATCAACCACATCATTTAACTTTAATTGTTCTCTTTCGAATCCACCATGATGAATAACAGTTACAATACACGCAGTGTGAAGAGTGGTACTAAGTGGTGGATGTGGTAAATTTAACTGCTGGTATAATGGTACACTCACCTCTAAATTATGTTCATTTTTCTCATGAGATAATGTCTCTTCACGACGTATTCTTGTGTCACGTTCTACAGTGGTGTCCTGTTGTTCTAGTGGTGGATTGTGATCATCAAATGATTTCCCTTCCGGTGAGCGTCCTCGTCGTTTGCGGTCTATTGAAGCAAACTCCATTTCAACGTGTGGCTGATGTGTTGCAGCCCTATCCTCTTCACCGTCTTGCTGATTATAAAAGTGTGCGTTTCCTGGAACTGGAATAACATAGTAACGTGTGGCTTCCAGCAGGGCCACGTCGTCTGTGTGTGTGTCACCGAAGAAGTCAGTGGGAGAAGCACGATAGAGCGAGACGACCGGCTCTACTTCCTGCAGCATCCCGCGGCAACGACGGAGACCAGTGAGACCCGTACGGGTACTATTATTATTACTATTACTACTTCCCCCACCATTAATACTATTACTACTATTGCTAGTGTTAGTAAGTGTTGGTGTTGGTATTGGAAAGATGTCGGGAGGCGGGTGTTGGAGGATTTGCGGAAGACGTTCGTGCACGAAGCGGAGGGCAGCCGCCACATCATTAAACTCATCGCTCTTCTCGCGCAGCAATTCACCCATTGCCGCCTCGCTGCCCACCCGGTCCATTATTCCCACAGCAGAGACCACGGAACAGGAAGCACACTCTAAAAAAAAAAAAAAAAACAAAGGGTGAGAATGAGAGTGAAAAGAAAGAAGTAGAAAATGAATAGTGAAATGCATCTAATCTCTCCCCCCCCCTTTTTTTTTTTTTACAACTACATCATTTTTGTCGGCGTAAATTATACGTCGTTCAATGCAAATTTGAAAAATTAGATAGGGTTCCAGTGAATAAGTACAACGACAATATGTACAATAATAAAGGCAATAACAACAATAAAAAAGAATTATATGTATACACATATATACACACATAAATAAATAAATAAATAAATAAATATACATATACATACATATATATATATATATATATAATATTATGGTAACCATACATTAACAGGTTCCTTTACATGTGGAGCGGATGACAGACATTCAATCACACGTGAAACAAATACCTCATCACCCTTCTGGAAAGGTTCATATCGCTTTAAAAGAGCGCGAAGTAGTTTATGTGCCTCTAACAGTCCATCTTTCCATTTTCGCAATTTGTCAGCAACTTCACAATCACGTTGATGGAGAACGTAACCAATTGTAGCATCGTCCAAGGCCTTTAACCATGTTTTCGACTCAATACGATCACTTTGAGTTTTCTCAACATCACGCATATATTGAGAAAACATCAAAGAAACCGCCTCATATTGTTCACTCAAGCGAGAAAGTTCCTGCGATTTGGCACAATGCTTTGCACTAAGAGACCTATTCTCCATGGATACCTTGGCATTGCTTAGAAGAAGAGATTTGATTTCATCATACATGGATAATTCAAAGTTCATGCGATCAACCAATTGTTCCGCACCGCTCTTCACTAGCTGACGTTGTTTCTCCTCGATATGGTGGAAACACCGACGATTAAACATCGGTGACCAATCGCACTGGAGTCCTACAAAAGTTTCTCGTTCAAGTAAGAGAAACATTTCACGGCGCCTCAATACATCTTGCCATAGACTACATTCATTTTTGGCTATTGATAAATTAATTTTAGTATCCTCCAGGGATTGTTTCACAGCAGCTAACTCTTTGTTCTGTTCAGCGTAGAGCTCCAACTCCTTCTGAGCAAGGAAGAGACTATGACAAAGGTCTTGCGTCACCCGTTCATACTCAGCTTCTCTCTCTTTGGCTCGCTGTTTCTCCTTGAGAAGTCGGTCTTCCATGACAGAGAATCTTGCCTGCATAACCTTCATTTCTTTGTCATATTTTGTGCGGGCTTCTTCTAGCATCTTTTCAGACATATGGACCTGCTGTTTAAGACATTCATTCTCCTTAATAACATAAAAAGATTCTCGCTTATGAATTTCACGTTCATGTTCACGAGATGCTTCCAACTCCGTTATTCGTTTTTTCAATTCCATAATGATAGAAGAGAGTTCACACTCGCGAAGAAGGGCTTCTTGAACTTCGTTAGAACGCATACTTTTTACAGTTTCATACTTTTCTCGCAAACGCATGTTACTTGATTCCTTTTTATGACCATCTACTATCATTGAATTCTCGTGCCTCACATTCTGCTGCTGTCCAGGAGTTGTTGTAGAATCTAAAGGGCACGCAGCTTTACCTACTAGCATCACTTTGTGTGAGATTTTTTACACTACCCTAGTTGACTGAGATAACACCACCTTCTATAAACTTTCTTTCGCAAAGTACTCAGGAGTAATAGACAAGCGTCGTTGCGCTGTTCCCTTGCAGCAATCATGTGATTAAAACAATACAAAGAAAGAAAAAAAAGAGAACGAGAGAAAATAATATAATAAACAAGTCAAGAAATAATAATAATAATGACAAATAAAGAGTAACACAAAACACGTCTTGGTTACACAATGAGTATAGAAGAGAAAACAGAAATCAATCAAGTATAAAAAAGAAAGAAAACAATCCGACAGAAGTAGAGTTTGCTCGACTTAAATCATGCGGGCGAGGAAGCGGTTAATGAGGGTGTCGCGGTTACCGTAGTCACCGCCCTCAACAAAGTGGCGACGCTTCTGGCGCATGCCACCGGCAGGTGGGGCCAGCTTGAAGGGCCACAGACCGTTTGTCACCTCGCGGAAGTGCTTGCCACCAGTGTAGATCTGGTTCACGACGTCCTCGGCGCACACGACATCCTCGTTGTTGTACTTGTCCTTGATCATCTGGTTGTCGTTGATCTTCACACGCTGTCCATTGATCTTGAGGTGACCGCGCTTGTACACCATGGCACGGACGGTGCTCAGGGATGGGTAACCGTACGCAATGTAGGGCTCAACGGCGCGGAGCATGTTCTCCATGGGCTTGTTCAGGCGCACGAAGACAGTGTTGAAGATCTGGCGCAGACGCAGAAGCTGCAGGATCTTGCGCTGCTTGGGTGCCACCTTGGCGATACCGCGAATACGGGTGACCACGGCCACCTTTGGCTTTGTCTCGAGGTAGTAGTTACCCTGAGCCTTGGCGAGACGGCGGAGGTGCACGAGCTTCTTCTCGGTGGAGCGGTACTCACGGGAGTACTTGAGACCACGGGAGTAGGCCAACTTCTTCAGTGCAGTCTTGGCAGCCTTGTTGGCATCAATTGCCTTCTTGAAGTTCTCCGTCTGCTGCTGCTTGAATGCGGCACGCTTGATGGCGGACTCTGGGGCAGGGACAGTCTTCGCGGGCATGTTCTCTATCTTCTTCTAGGAAGAAAAACAAATAATGGAAAAAGTTCGAACATTATATATATACGTCTAATTTTTTTAGGGGTAGTGGAGTTTTTGTTATATACAGTAGCACTAAAAATAATAGCTTTTTCTGTGAAACGAGTGTCAGTCGTCTCAACAGAGATATTCTCACTCTGTGAGAATATGATGTTATATAAGAAGTAAAAACAAAGTAAAATAAAACAGAAATTCAATCAAAAATGCACATTCACGGTAAATACCTAAATCATGCGGGCGAGGAAGCGGTTAATGAGGGTGTCGCGGTTACCGTAGTCACCGCCCTCAACAAAGTGGCGACGCTTCTGGCGCATGCCACCGGCAGGTGGGGCCAGCTTGAAGGGCCACAGACCGTTTGTCACCTCGCGGAAGTGCTTGCCACCAGTGTAGATCTGGTTCACGACGTCCTCGGCGCACACGACATCCTCGTTGTTGTACTTGTCCTTGATCATCTGGTTGTCGTTGATCTTCACACGCTGTCCATTGATCTTGAGGTGACCGCGCTTGTACACCATGGCACGGACGGTGCTCAGGGATGGGTAACCGTACGCAATGTAGGGCTCAACGGCGCGGAGCATGTTCTCCATGGGCTTGTTCAGGCGCACGAAGACAGTGTTGAAGATCTGGCGCAGACGCAGAAGCTGCAGGATCTTGCGCTGCTTGGGTGCCACCTTGGCGATACCGCGAATACGGGTGACCACGGCCACCTTTGGCTTTGTCTCGAGGTAGTAGTTACCCTGAGCCTTGGCGAGACGGCGGAGGTGCACGAGCTTCTTCTCGGTGGAGCGGTACTCACGGGAGTACTTGAGACCACGGGAGTAGGCCAACTTCTTCAGTGCAGTCTTGGCAGCCTTGTTGGCATCAATTGCCTTCTTGAAGTTCTCCGTCTGCTGCTGCTTGAATGCGGCACGCTTGATGGCGGACTCTGGGGCAGGGACAGTCTTCGCGGGCATTGTTTGTATCTCGGCCGTGCTATGCTGGTATTAGGGTAGAGAGAGAGAAGAAGAAGAAGAAAAGAATTTGCAAGAAAAATAATAATAACCACCAATAATAAAAAATATTAAAGAGAAAAAACAAATATAAGATGTGGAGAAATCAAAGAAAAATAAAACAAAAAAGGGGGTGGATAAAAGAAAAAAAGAGAACCAATAGTAACTGAAGGAAAAAAAAAAATGGCCTCAGAAAAATAGATATATAAACATCACAAGAGAAAATCGCTGGACTTTGAAACCATGACACTTCCTCTTATACAGTCAGTCTTAGATATGCTTCCCAACGATTTCGTTGTATAGGAGGCTACGGACTATATAAAGAAGAGGAATAGCGAAAAAACACCAAGACAAAAAGCTATGAATAAGCAGCGATGAAGATGTAAAGAAAAAATCAATTAATCCAAGATTCATAGAGTTATAAAGTGAGGCTACAGTAAATCGTGAAGCGTCGCTTCCAAGAACAGTCGCTGTGGCACATGCAAAGGGCACAATAAGAAGTACTTCAAGTGGAGTAACGAGAAAATTAATTGCAGTTGCCAATGCAATCTGTAAAGCACAGCAGTGCAACATTCTGCAAAATATGAGAGTTACAATACTTGTAAACATAGGCACTGGGAATATACCACCGAGAATACCAGCAGTCGCAGCAAGAATCAACTTACGCGCATTTAGCTGTTGAAATGGCACTACAATACCACGATGCGCAGCATCTCGCAATCTTCGCATCATTTAATCCTGTTGCAACCCTCTTCAATGAAGAAAACAAAAAGAAAAAAAACGACGTGCAGAGTCAAAATATACAAAGAATGAAGGATAGTAAAAAAAAAAAAGAGATGAAATTATTATTTACTATTATTCAACATATGATGAGAGAGAGAGAGAGAGTGAGTTATACAACATACATAGCATACATTGCCACCCACCCACCCCTACACACAAAAAAAAATAAAAACATTGAGAATAATAATACAACCATCTCAAAAATTCGTCTCGCTCATTATCGCCTGATTTATTTCTTCTTTTTCTTTTCCTCTGTTTTTCATTTTGAGCAAATAATGATAACACTTTCATTTTGCGGTAATTTCAACACCCTCCTTCTGCATCTTATTTCGTAGAGCTTTCTCTGCCAATATATCATCTGCCATTTCCTCTGTGCATTCCTGCACCTCAACAACTTCAGGGATCCAATGCATAAGCATACGTTCAATCCCATTTTTTAGTGTTACACCAGAGGAGGGGCATGATTTACATGCTCCCTCTAACATCACAAATACAGTCCCATCATCCATGTCTATATACCGCACATTTCCACCATCAGCCTGTAACATGGGACGAATACGTGTGGCCAACAGCTCCTTTACTGCAAGGATTACTTCATCGTCATCCTCCTCCGGCTCCGTGTCATTGTTATGACCGGTGATAAGTTCCTCTCCCTCTTCAGAGAGAATATTCATTTTACTCTCTGCAAACTGTGTAATACACTCCTTAACAAGTGTCGATAACTCCTCCCAATCAACCATAGGATCCTTTCGCACTGTAATATACTCATCAGCGAGGTATAATGCGTCTACTCCGGGAATTCCAAAAAGCATCTCTGCTAATGGTGACTTGTAAGCGTGTCCTGCGTTTGGAAAGTCCATTGACAATCCAGGTTTCAGGAATGATAAATCCATCGAGTAGAAGCGAAGACAGTCTGGGTTTGGTGTCTCGTTTGTTTCAACCAAAATAAACCGCCTTGCCAGACATAATGGGGCCAATGTGGAATTTATAACAACTTGCTCTTGTTGAGATTGTTGGCGTCTAAAGAGAGTATTGCCAGAGTAACGCATTGAGCGGAGTGTTGAGGGTGGCACCCATCGGGCTATAGAGAGACGGAGAGCAGTACGGGCGCTAAGAAGATCACATCGAGTGGGCCGCCACATCTTGGATTTCCCACCCACTATACATATAAATAAAACTACAACATAATAAAGAGGTTTTTTTTTTTTTTTTTTTTTTTTTAAAAAAAAAAAAAAAAAAAAAAAAAAAAAAAAAAATAAACACACAGAAAAAAAAAAAAAAAGAGTAAACATGGTTCAAAATAAATAAATAAACACATTAAAAAAGAAAAACACACACAAAAAAAATGAAGAATAACAAATAACAATTTCACATCCTTACCGAAAGAAACACAGAAATGCATCACTTTAGCTTCCATAGAGTATTTGATAAAGTTATACAGTAACACGTGCAGGAGCATTTTCACGTACAAAGGCAGCAACTTCTTCACTATTTATGAAATCTTCTTTTATGGGCACATCATCTAGATCGGGACAGGGGAACAGTAAAATAGCTGCAATAGAACCTAACTGTGTTAACTGTTCTCCGGTTACATGATTACTAGAAAAAATACTAACCCTCCCTCCACCCTGTTTCACAAATTGGACAAGAGATAAGTAAAAGTGTCGCTCAATTGGACTACTAGATCGAAATAAGGCATCGCTAATCATAAGTGTACCCACAGCACCCATCATTGCGGCTTGATGTACAATCTGTGGCGTATACACACATCGATCTGGATCATTATTCATGGTGTCTTGAAAATTCTGCCAAATTCTAATTTCATCACTACATCGTGTGGAATCCATTTGTCTTGCGACGCTGGGATCTGCAAAGGCCGTGCGTAGCGCATCATTTGTAATATCTGTTACCTTTACAAGAACCACTTTGGAAAGATTCTTATGAATAACTCGAAGTGGACCAGTCTCTGCTTGCATTGTCACACGTTCCATGTATTGCTTAAACTCTTCTCGAATATGGGCGGGAGAACAGATAAGTACCAGTTTTATTTTTTCAAAATCAATATGTGCACATATAGCATCCATAACATGTTTAAAAAAACGTTGAATACTCTTATCTCGTGCCGTTCCATCATTTTTATGTTTTTTTGCAATCGTTATTTCCACTTTTGCCTTGGTATACATAAAAGAAGGTGTTACCAGTAGCACATTGGCTTTTCCATTATCCATGAGAACGGCCGCAGTATCTGCTTTAGATTCATTATCGCAAGCTTCCTGCAGACGGGTATTTATAATTTCATCCCACTCCTTCTTAATAATCGTAACATCCTGCGGAGGAAATGTATGTATAGATAATGTGTGGTGAGCACCTAACTTCACATAGTCATTCTCGGATACATTAACACCATGAAGACGGAGTTCATCCGGAGAAAAATCCACTTGTCGCACTTCTAGTTCTAATGTGATGACATGCACTTGAGCGGTTTGTGTACCCGTTGATGTTTCCTTCGCCACTTTGCGTTTCGTCTTTGTTCGCACACGATCACCGGGAATCACTAAGTTATATAAATGCCACAAATCTTCACTCGTGCTTAGTGACACTTTCACTTCAACTTTACCATCAGATCTAATGGCTTTTCGCAACAGACGCATCCTAACACGTTCCCTTAACCCCCTTTTTTATTGCAATGGGAAAACAACAAAAAAAAAAACAAAAAAAAAAGAAATACAGATACAAAAATCACTTCAAGAGAGAAAGACAAAAAAAAAA
>NW_021639863.1:426062-451154 GCF_002087225.1 Trypanosoma theileri | reverse complement strand
AATAATAATAATAATAATAATAATAATAATAATAATAATAATAAATGATCAAGGAAACAATACATAGCGTTGTATTCGATCATTTGCCAGACAACGTTCGGCAACTCCCAGGAGCTCCTTTCCACGCATGGAGCAGAATCGCAACCCACTTGATCCAATAATACTATACACACGATTAGGCAGCCGTTGCTTCATCCTAAACGCAAAAATCGTCTCACCCTTTTTTCGACCTGAGGGTTCCATTAAATCACGAATACGTCGCAGTAGAGGACCGCGAAAAAAACAAAATGTATCTGGTAAACCTTTTTTAAAAGCCTCAATGGACTTTGTTAGTGGATTTCGCCGTGGATGTCTACGATAAAATGCCATTCCATGATCAAGGTAAATAAATGTAGGATGATTGGGATGCAGCATAAACTTTTTATCAGTAGATGGTTCCAAATGAGTTCCACCAACTACAAAATTATTTTTATTTGGTGAACGATCCATATTACCAACAATATAATCAAACATATTTATTTCTGCCAAGTGAAGTACACCAATGTAACTTCTTGCTCGAGTTAATTCTTCCATACTTTCTTTGGTAGCAATATTCAAATTAAAATAATCGTGCCAAGTATCCGTATGGGCATCATATGGTATTCGCATAGCACTAGCTAAAAAGTGACCAACATCAGATATTTTTAATTGAATAGAAACACCAATACAATTACCATCTTTAGACCACTCTATAGAACGAGAAGTACGAGCAAAATCAAAAAGATCTTTCTGTACCCAATCTTCATAATTTTTTACACCTGACATGCGAAGAAACATTGCCGTTGTATTAACACTATCTTTATATTTTGACACAGAGTTTTTAATCATCTGCAGAGGCAAACATGCCCATCCAGTTGGTGGTACACGATTTATAAGCAATATACGATCTGCATGAAATGCTCCCACCTCACCAGCCGCTTCAGATGGGAATGGACGTTGAGGAACTTTAATAATAGTTTCTATAGGATCATCAATTATTTCACCATCAGCTACATGAACTGATTTAAACTGGATAGCAAATTTAATAGTCCGCTGATCTACTGATTGTGAAATAGGAATTAATTCTTTCCAGTTAGAGGGAGTTGTCATAAACTGTATACAACGACTATCTCTTCGGGGATTAAATGGAACAGAAAGCGTATCACAACCAGTGGCATCTCTTACCTTTCTGTGCTGTATATAGCGAAGCCGCATCTCTTCTTCCGCCACTGTGGACTCTGTGAGTCGCATTCCCGTCATGTTATTAACACTCCACTCGTCTAAAGATCCCTCATGACTACGTCGCATTATAGGGCCCCAATACTTTCGTGGTACTCCCTTCTCCAAAAGACTTTCTATTCCACCTGTAAATCCCCATAACTCACTCTTCTCTTCATACAACAGAATATTACTAAACCCACTAACATTTAACATGGCACTATTTTCAGTTTCCGTTTCCATTTCAGTTTCATTTTCAATGACCATAACTTCATTCGGTGTAGAAGAACCCCGAAAAAAAAGTTTTGAAAATGCATACAAAAAAAGAAACAAAACTAAAAGTACGAAAGGTCGAAGCAATCTACGACGGGTTCGTCTTCGCAAGAAACGTGAATAGGAAGCAAACTGCTTCATCCTATTGGTTTCAATATCCTATATATATATATATATATATATATATATATATTCTTTCTATTATCAAACTCTTTTTCCTTCTGTTTTTTTTTTTGTTGAAATGAAATTCCCCTTTTATTTTGTTTCTCTCCTTTTAGGCGTCTGTCTGTAAATACCCTATTCCTCTCAAGGAGGAATTGTTACCGGGCCACCTCTTCTTTATATTATTATTATTATTATTATTATTATTATTATTATTATTTACAATGGCCTAAAAAAAAAAAAAACGCTTCAACGGGAAAAACCAGAAAAAAAAAGGAAGGAAAAACACCAGAAATATAGAATCAGTTTTAAGAGCATTCCATCCTGTAGGGACTAAAGAGGGATAAAAAAACAAAAATGAAAACACGAAACAAAACAAGAGAAAAAAAAAACAATAATCGACTCTCATAAACTCACCACATAATCACAGGGAATTAATCGTAAATGACTACTTTGTTTCTCCCTGTTAAAGCATCTTTTTTTTTTTTTTCTTCATTTCCCACATCTCATCTTTCTTCCTTTCCTTCTTTTCCCATTTTTCATTCTTTATTCGTATACGTGAGGGTGTCTGTATATATCTTTTCTTTCCCCACCTTCTTTGTGTGTTAGTACGCATTTTTCTTGTTCTTTTTCCTTTTCTCTCTCTTTCTCTTTCTCTTTCTCTCTCGCTCCTTTACTCTTCAGTTAAACTTCTGCGCTTCTGTTCACCCTCACGAATAATGGATTCCAGACGCTCCCCGAGGCCCATCGCCTTAGCGAGGCCTCTCACTGTTATCTGACAGTCACCAGGGAAAAAAACATCGCGGCAAATTCCCTCGGAGTGTGTGATGCGGTGTGCATACTGCGAGTAGCCGTCACTGGAGCTACTTCTGCTGCTACTGTTGCTGTTGGAGCGACAACTCATACTCTGTGCAGTGCCGTCTACACTTCCATCGGCGGGATTCGGCACATCGCTGGGAAAACGAAACATGGACCCGCCAACCCGCTCAAGATTAAACAGTACACGCGGCACATTATGGCGAACACCTAATGCCAGTTGTGCAAACGGGTGTACTTGAAGAGATGTTCCCATGATAAGAAGCAATTCCGCCTCTTCCACACTACGCAAGGCGTGTAAAAATGTATCTGGAAGTCCCTCTCCAAAAAAAACAACATCTGGTTTAACAACACCACCACATTTCGCGCAGTGTGGCACATTACCTCCTCTCGCTTCTCGAGTTGCTGCAGCAAGATCATATTCGGTGTGACAATCAATACAAGAGGCGGATGAGAAGGATCCATGTGCCTCTACCAGTAGTGATTCTGGAATACCGCAAACTCGTTCCAGACCATCAATATTCTGCGTACAGCAGAGCAGCAGTCGTCCCTCATCAGCGAGTAATTTAATAAAGTAATGAACTGCAGTTGGCCAAAAGTGTCCAGGCCAGAGATCCAATTCCCGTACTATACTGTAAAACACTTCAGGTCGCTCACGTAGAAGCGGTAGCGAAAAAGCATCTGTTGGTGAACTGAGATTGTACTTACCAAGATTTGCATAGATTCCACTCTGTGGAGAGCGGAAGTCAGGAATACCGGCAGCCACGCTTATTCCCGCACCAGCCATGACGAGAATCTTCGTCACGTTGTTGCGCTTAATGTAGTTCGCAAGTCCCTCAAGGGTGGGCTCCCCAATGACATGCGGAGAGTTGGTATTGTCCTGCATCTTTTGAAAAGAGAGACTAAACCCAGCTAACTGTCAACTGAAACACGGTGACAGTCACGGAGAGAGGAAAAAAAATGATAAGATCGAAAAAAAATTTTAATATATATATATATATATATACATATATATATTTTTAATTAATTAATTAATTAATTTTTTGATGTTGTCATTTTTTTTTGTTTTTCTATTTAGTTGTGACCTTTTCAATTATCTTTTTTTTTTTTTAATTTTTCTCTTCATCATTTTGGGCTTTCATCTTTTTTTTTTCCTTCTTTTTTTTTCGCTGCAACAAACACGGACAGACGCTCATCCGTGTTAACAAGTGTCGACATTCCAACACGCAGATAATTGTAAAAAAAAAAAAAATTGTAAAAAAAAGAATAAATAACTAAATATATATATATATATACTGATTCCCATGCAACAACTATTTCCGAACACCTCACAATCAGCGTTTTTTTTCTTTTCTTTTTTTTTCAAATAAAAGGCATAATACCATTTTCTATGACTGCCTCATTATGTGCAAGACACCAGGCATGAGGAACTGTAGAATCTTGTTCCACTACGAAACCAGCATTTCCTTCACACGTCTCCTTTACTTCATAGGCGTAGTCTAATGGGACCCACTTATCATTTGCAACGTAGTAAAACACCATACGTTTCTGAATAGATTTCAAAAGAGGCTTATCAAGATTCCGCACTTGATGAAACTCCTGACGGCACATGGCAAGTGAGTTCATAAGTGCGTTGCGATTAAAGTGTTTCACTACCAACTGTTGCAAAGATGGTTCCATATCCGGAGCATTCCAACTAATAAAGAGTGAAAACAATACTTTGGGCATCAACAGTAAAAGCATCACAAAGTATGTCACTATCTTGTAAATTATTATATTGCCACCAAGAAAGAACATCCGTTCACCATTTGGAGACTTTCCTAGATTTGAAAGGGCACCACAGAGAGAAAAACAACGTTTAATACATGGAAAGCGTGCAACCATTTGCATCGCAACAAAAGCACCAATACTATGACCCCCAATATAAATATGATTACCGTACCACTTGATGGTATGAGCAGTCAATACAGTCATTAAAAACTGTTCTGCAGCATCCACTTGATCTTGTAAATCAAATACTCTACCATTATTCTGATCAATAAAGCTATGTCCAGCATAACCCATTACGAGAACATCAACTCGACGCATAGACATTAACTGTACAAAACGTTCATAAAAATGAACTACGCCAGGGTTACCAGGAAATAAAATAAATAGTTTACGATTAGGACTTGGTGGACGTCGCATTAATTCTGTAGAAGAAATATCACAGAGGTAGTCAAGAAGGTTTTGACAGCTTTGAAGTACTTCTACCACGGGTGAAGGCCCTAATGGGCACTGCCATGTTACTATGGCGTTAGGAAAAGACATGTAATAAACAATATCCCTTCACTATAAATAACTAATCCTATTTTATCAATAATAATAATAATAATAATAATAATAATAATAATAATAATAATAATAATGGGATACTCTATATGGAAGAATACACGGAAAAAAAAAGAAGGAGAAGTGACAAAAAAAAAAGTGATGAAGTATATATATATATATATATATATATATATATATATATATAATCATAAAAATAAAAGAGTGAAGTGGGTGATTAGAATCAAATAAATAAATTACAAAGATAAAAAGCAACCAACCAACCAACCAAACAAACAAAAAAGAAAAAAAAAAGAAATTCCTTACAAGGAATGAGTTTGTAAACGAGGTGAAACAACACCACTAAGACCTTGTAATGTACGCATTTGTCGCCGTAGTGCGGCCCGTTTGAGTCTGCGCAATTCAGACTCTGAAAGTGTAGAAAGATCAGGGATTTTTCCATTACTCTCCAACATTTGAAGTGTATGGGCAACTCTATCCTCTCCACTGAATGGAGAGCCTAATACCATCGTGGGCTTCTCTTCAGTGTGCATTCTTTTTACCTGATTAACTACATCAACGTGATCCAATTGAGACACCTCTGGAGATGAAGAAAGATTCGATTCCAATTGTTGCTGGTGCTGTCGTAGCTGTTCATAATGAGACTTCAAAGTGCGTTGCAAATCCTGTTGCTTTTGCTTGAGAGAAGCAATGCGTTCTCCAAAGGGTATATCACTATCACGAGTATAATCATAACTATTGTTCACACCAGGTTCTTGTTTTCGTTTTTTTTCTTCTTGTTGTTGTTCCATCACATTATCATCATCATCATCTTTTCCTGCTGCTTTTTCTAAATCCATAGCAGGGGAATAGAGATGAATAAGATACTTTGCCAGATGTTCATATCGAGGTTTATTCACTACATCTGAAGAAGTTGAATGATGAATTGTCGATAACTTTGGTTTCACAAGAAGCTGACCGTCAATTAACTTAATTTCAACATGCTGATCAATAAAATAATCACCACCAGGACCAAGTCGCCGTATATGTACAGGAAAAGAAAAATCAAGATCATTAAGAAGTTGTATCACAGCGGTATCCACAGGTTCTTCTACGATATTAGAATTATTCCCAACACAATAACGTACTCGTCGACACGCATCTATACTTTGAAGGATACGAAAAGTATCTTCAATAACTGTGTATGGACACTCCGATTGATTAACTCCAGCAACACGAAGTCTTCGATCCTCTACACGAATATCATGAAGTGCCAAGGCAAATTTCTCCCGCATTCTCTGTACAAGAGAATCTTCATCACGTCTCTTGTAGTAGGCATCTTTTAATCCATTGAAGGCGACTGTAAGAGCTTCCAATGAACCAGAGGTATTATAAATAGAATTTTGTATAGTTGAAATTTTATGAGGTTTCTTAGAAACTGCGCGTCTCAGTGAAAGATTTTCTAGAGTTAAAGACTCTACTTTTTGCTGCAATTCCTGAATCTTTTGTTCTACTGATAGAAGAGCATCAAGATTAGGTGTGTGAAGTTTCTGTGTGGAGTGTATGTTAGACGTGTATGTATGAACATCTCTTCTCATTAAAGTGTCAAGATGGCGTACATCAAATCCCAACATGCGTAGTGTATTCACATCATCTTTTGTCCATAATAAACTATCATCTTTCCCTCCTCCTTCCTGTAGTTTTTTGTAGAGACGAGTGGCATCTCGGGTGAGATCTTCCATGTATTGGGCTGCGAGTGCCAAATCTGCACGGCTGCTGGATGAATCTTCACTATTTCTTAAGGCGACGGCACGGGCTGCAGCCGCCTCTTCATTGTACTGTTGAATGAGAAGACGAAATGAACGTTCATTTAACGGCAAGCAAAGATCTGCATTCATAATCCCTTCATTTTCTAAGCCTACCATTTAGAGAGGGGATTGCCACCCTACATTCTATACAAATAATAAGAACAAAAATAGAGAAAGAAAGAAAGAAAGAAAGAGAGGGAGAGAGAGTAAATAGAAAGAATATAAATAAAAATAAAAAACAACAATAAGGGGGAAAAAAAAAGAATATTTCTTAAAATTATCAGAAACCCTTTTTTTTTTTTTTTCTTCTTTTGTTCTTTCAACACAAGGTGAAATCTCATGTTATCTGTAGCGAATTGTACTATCAGTTTCCTTCTCAATAGAGAAAAAGTCATCTTGGATGACTCCATGAGATACACAATACCTGCCTTTTTTTTTTTTTTTTTCTAGTCCATCCTCTTTTTTGTTTTTTATCCTCTTCTCACGTTTTTCCTCATCCATTCTTATTTGTTTTTTTTTTTCGTTCGACTGAGGTGTACGCATGTATAGAACCAGCAGTCGATCCAATAAGAAAAAGAAGAAAAACCTCCTCCCACATCTCACTCACAGCTGGTGTCACCACATAATATCCTTCTCTCTTCTCCTTTACACAAAAGTAAGTTTTCGCAAATCTGTACACTGTGTGCAATTCCCCCAAATAAAATAAAATAAAGAAACACACACACACACACACACTCCAGTAGTTTTTCACATTTAGTCTCCGGTTGCCTCATTGATGATAGGACGATTGGTAACTTTAATGCCTGGATTTTGCTTAAATAAATCAGTGAGGTATTGAAGCACATTCTCACTGTAATCACTTTTGCGCAGCCACACTTCCACTCGAAGAGACTCTGGATAAACACTTCCCGGTTTATGGGCAATGCGAACAACATCCGCGATACATTCCCCTTCTGTGACGGTTCGCAAGTGTTCTCCCATCACAGCTGCGAGTACCAATGAAATCGCCTGATCGCCCTGTTGTTTAGTTCGTGTAAACACACAAACGCGAGTTCCATCTGGGAAGTTCTCATAATATGGATCCACCTTATTACGTGCAAAGACCAAATTTTCATCGGATGGCCATAACTCAAAAGGGGGAAAACAATTAATAGTGGCGTACAGCTCTTCACCTGTAGAAACCCAATCTAGATCCGTTGGTTTCTGTTGTTCATCAAATTCTTTACCTTTCTGCTTACGTCGAACTTGTCGAAAGTAAGTGACGAACCAACGGTCCTTCAGTGGATGCGGCTTCACCGGAGACTGATTGCTCATGCGCTATTAAACACACCAACACACAGTCAGCTGAAGAGAATAAAGATACTAATAAACGCAGAAAAATAAAGAAGCACAGAAACCTTTAGAAAAATCAAGAAGAAGTGAAGAGAAAAACTTCTGCCTTGTTTTTTTCTTCCCACACCTCTTTTTTTTTTTAAATGCGTGTGTATATATAAATAAATATAGAAAGGTTATTTTTGTCTTTGATTATTATTCCTTTTTTTCCCTACTCCTATAGCCTCAACACTCTGATAGAAGAAAAAGAGCAACAAAATGAGATTTAAACAAAAGGGAAAATTGAATTGCTTTACAGACACAGACATACACTATTCACATTGGAACTCAGTATTTCTCCCTGGTATATATATATATATATATATATATATACATATATATATATATTACTTACTTCTTCACTGGTTTCAAATGAAAGGAAAGGGAGTTTATCCCTTCTTTCTTTTTTTTTTATTATTCATTCCTTTTAAACGCGAAATACACAAAGAGTTTCCTCTTTCACTCATAGAGATATAGACAGTTGCACTTTATTCTCTCCCCCACCCAACCCCCCCCCCCAAAAAAAAAACATCATCATCATCATACTCAACAACAACTATCATATGTAAAGAGAGAGAGAGAGAGAGAGAGAGCGAAAACACCATAATATTATCAAGAATCCCACACTAAAACTGAATGTAAATATTGTCATCATATCTCACGCACCACAAGCGATTCCCGCTGCAGCACCTCTCGGATCCAATCACCATGTCGGTGAATAACTTCTTCATGAATCCCTTCACTTAATGCGGCACAGCGATAACTCCGAAATGCTTCTGCCAAATTCTGCAACAATGTCACTTCCCCATCACTCAAAGTTGCGATAACGCCCATTGACTCTAATGAAGTGACAACATTCCACAACATAGAGGCACAGGCAGCCTTTGCCATCTCATAAGGGGTATGACGAAATACATCTACACAAAGTGTACAGATAGAAGAAAGCGAAACACGGGGATATGTGGAAACAACATAATGACCAAGAAAATGCATAGTTGCCACCTGTACAACATCACTAAAGGGCGGTTTACACAATCCCGTAAGAATATCATATAAACCACATTTTCTCGTCTTTTTACAATAATCATCAATATTTCGTAATGTACGTCCTTCTGCATCGTAATCACAAAGTCCAAGTAAAACATCCAATAAACGTACTTTTAGACGACTTATTTGTGGTGGTAACAGTGCGGCGGCTGTTGTGGCTACTGCAGTTTCAGCAGGAATCACAGATCGAAATGATAATGGATTATTTTCATCAATATCAAGTAAGTTTATCACAAGTTGTCCAATACAAGAAGAATCTAATGATTCCATACGTGCAAGAGACCACCATACCATAGTCTTACAAGCATTCACCGCCGCACATGCGTCATCCACTTCAGCTAATACACGAGTAAGCAGCCACATTACTCTTTGTATAGAATTTTCGCTATTATTACTTTTTTCTTTATTCTGACTCTTATGATTCTTGTTTTTGTTTGAAGTCTTAGTTTGTGGCTTACTGATACTCCAGGCATTCTCCTCTGCCATTTGTGCTAAAGCTAGAAGATGAACCACAAGTGTTGAAATAGATTTAGCATTAAGGCTTTCTTCAATAGAACGTGCTATTTTAGAACACTGAGCCTCCGTCGCATCCTTTACTTCTTTCACTTCTTCTTCACTCATCACAGTATCGTATTGTTGAACAGCTATAGCCGCATCTCTAAGAATCGTAGTAGACGCTGATACAAAACTATCATCATCACAGAGAGCAGTAATAATACTTTCAAGTCGTTTTAACCGCATAAGTAATGCCCGTGCCGGTTTACAAGATTCTGCAGTTGTTGAATACTGAGAAAAGATTGAATGAATAATATCTACAGCAAGAATTCGAGGTAATAATAACATTACCCACTTCCAACAAACAGGACTAATAGTTGCCACTGTAGAAAGCACATCACACACACGGTCAAGTGTGACTCGGGTACCAAATAAAGTATCTGCATTCATTCCAACACACATTTCTTCAATCATCCGCACCAATATGAGATCTTCATCCTTGTTTACATCTTCAGACTCTAGCTCTTCTGCCGTAAATAGAAACGTATTTACCTTTTCTTTTTTTTGTATACCAACAGATAATGAAGATGCTGCACGTTGCTGACATTCTCTAGCTCCTGCCTCTAGTACTTTACATATAAAATCTGTTGGTGTTGTTTCACACAAGATAAGACGTTGTAATCCACGCAGACGACTCGCACATGAAGAGACATGGTTAAAATCTACAGACATGGTTAACCCAACTCGATCTATTGTAAAAGATCCACGAACATTTACAAAAGCCCCTCGAATGAATATATACGCTATTTCCTCAAATTGAACTTCCATCTTCCATAGTGAATCTAGAATACGATTTAAAACATCACGATGTGGAGTAGGGATAGTTTCACCAAATTCAAGTAATTGTAATAAACCAGGCGATATAGGATCTAATGTGAGTAATAAACCTCTTGGTGATGGTCCAAGGGTTGAACCATTTGTAAGAGCAGCAAAACGACGAAGTGCAAGTAATACTTCATCATTTTCACCCAAAGTAACCGATTGTAATGAAAGTGCTCGAAATGACGGCGTTAAAAAATATCTGTTATATAAAGAAAAATATTTATAACTACGGTCAAATCGACTTTTTCCTTCACTAAGAGGATATAGATACACAATCGTGTTAAGAATAGTTACTACACATATATGAAGTCGTTCCTCCAATGTTTCTAGTTTTAAAAGAGATGTATCCCTCAAATGCTGCTGTTTCTGTAAAAAGAGAGGCATCTGTTGTTTTAAATCATCTTTATTCTCTTGAATTACAGGAGTTTCTGCATGAAAGAGAGTAAGATTCATTAATTGTGTAGAAAATAGACGAACTTGATCCATTATTGGAAAATTTTCACAATATTTTACAACTAAAGATTCTTCTAAAATCCATATACTGCGCAAAGGGGTAACAAAGAGATGTGCAATATGTTTAGCAGCATCAGCCGTCATATCATCTTTTACACGATCATCCAGTAACAAGACACGAACTACTGCACTAACACCATCAGATAATCCAATAACAACTCCATTAAGAAGATTAGAAATAAATTTCTTTTTCTTCATAAAACGAGGTGATGTAAAGAGACCTTCACTAATATGATTCTGTGAAACACCATCATTATCTTCATTCTGAGCTAGAAGAAGTGGATAAAGCGCTTGCACAACATGATGTGTTCGGCAAATACGAGAAAAACAAAGATAAAGCAGCATTTCTCCACAATATTGTTTTGTACGGATATCCACATAATAAGAAGAATCCTGCACAGATGAATTCTTCATTTTTGGTATTTCTGCAATAGAAACAGGACTACTCTGGAGAAGGGACTCATCTGCTAGAAACAACAGTGCAGCAAAGAGTTCCTGTAGATAATACTGCTCAATAAGATTACGAAGACTCCCCTGTGATTGTGATGAATCCTCAGATGATGTTGATGATGACAACAAAGGTTCTAACCAGCTATTTAAAACTTCTCTGAGGTGATTAAAGATCGTTACTTCAAGACGAGGTGCATCATCGAGAAAGGCACCGCGTAGAAATGACCGAAGTGTCTCTGCTTTTGTAGCAACTTCTTCCAGGGAGGCCAAAGAGACCATATGGGTGTCTTCCTTCCCCATCACCCTGAAAAGAAGAAAAAAAAAAAAAACAACAAAGAAAAAAAAAACAGGAAAAACTAATAAAGAGAAAAGAAAAGAAAAAAAAAGGAATGGGACATTGCCAAAAAGAAAAGATAAAAGAATTAAATAATTCAAAACACACACATAAAGAAAAGGGATAAACAACATTGTAACTGAGTATAGAAGCAGAGACGTGGTGCATTTAAAAGTAAAAAATGACAGGAGAAAATAAAAAAAAAAAAAAAACATACACACAACTTTAAAGAAAAAAAATGCCTTTCAACGTTACTTTTCTTTCACCTCCACCTTCTCCTTTTCGGAGGCTGCAGCTACAGTATCATCATCATCATCATCATCATCATGAGAAGCCTCAGCATCTACGACATTTGAAGAATAAGAAGAAAGAGGATCTTTCTCAGGTGCTAGCATAAGAACAACACCTTCCACAGGTGTTCTGGGCATAGACTGTAGTTCAGCCACACTCCATAATTTACCTTCCGCCACTGCGTTTGGTGTTGCCCCGCGAACTGTAAGCGCAAGGACATCATCATTGTAATCAAGTGTGCCAAGTATAGAAGAGAGAGTTCGCCACTGTAGATAGTTAGATGCTACAGTCCCAGTAGGCATCGCACAACCTTGACTACGACATTCTACCACAACACTAAAGTATTTATCATTACGTAGCCAATGTGCTGATGTGTAGACATCCCGCACAAGACGTGGAAACCCAACGAATGAAGCGAGTGAGATGTTTGTTGGTTCACGTCGTATAAGAAACTCAAGAACAGATTCCTCATCACTCCAATTGGATTGAATAAAGGCAGCAACAAACTTTTTAAGACCATCCCCTGAGTAACGCGCCATAGCCATTTGTTCTAAAAGTGATGCTAGACATTGTAAAGGCCAAACAAACATATCTGAAAGAAATGCACATGTTGATTCATCCTGTGGTAATAAAGGAACACAGTCAAGATTCCAACGTGTACTTCGTGCTATTTCCTCTACAGACTGTTGTTGAGATGATTCTCCTTTTAGTTCCATAAGACTTTTAACACGGCTTCTAAGTTCTTGATATTCTTCTTGTCGTCGTCGTCGTTGTTCTTTTCGTTTTTCTTTTTGCTGACTAGAATCACTTTCATCTGATGTATCGTCACTAAGAAAGTAATCAGGTATAGAAGGTGCGGTACCCTCTAGTAGTGGAAATAATACTTGTGTAATAACATCATAACACTCAGATGTATCTTCCACACCACAGTCTACATAACCATCCCGCACACGACGAAGTGCCTTTAAGACAGTATCTTTAATAATAGAAGTAACCGCATAGTTTGGAAAAATAGCTTGTGAACCAGTTTTTGCTGAATCACGTAAGAGATACCAATCGGCATCTTCACCATCTTCCACAACTCGCAACACTTGATCACGCCAATGTGCACTCACTGCCCACCATCCAATACGAACAGCAGATTCACGGGCAACTGTACGAGTAGCATCAAAGGCTGTACGCTTCTCCGCTACACGACGTCGTAAAGTTTCTATTTTTTCTTGTTGTTGTTGATGTTTTAGTTGTGTTCCCTTATCACTACCTAAGGAATCAGCTACACCAAGCGTATCGAATAATTCCTCATCTCTATCTAGAATATTCCATAACACAAAACGAAGAAACGGTGAGAGGTGTTGAAGTGAACCAAATGAGTCAAGATGTCGTCCGAGAACCACAAGAGCACGATACTGTAATTCCTCATCCACGAGAAAATCTTCCATTCCTGATGATGTTGCCTTCTTTGGATGTGAAAAAATGCGGTTTTCGTCTAGTGGTGGTCGTCGCTTCTTTGGCTCAATCAGTTGAATACTAGTATTTACATCCGGATGTGGATGTGGACAGGGAAAGTGCACCACACGACCAGCCCGGGGCAGACGGTGTTGCTCCTCCGTGCGTCTATCACCCTCATATCGCGGCAGAACACTCAAGTGATGTGATGTACGCTTGTGATATGAATAGGCATGCAGCTCAGCAGCTTTGCGTACATTGGCGACTAACTGCGCCTCCTCCACATTTTCTTCTTCAGGAAATCCAAAAACTTCAAGCATTTGTAAAAATGCACGACAAAGTTCCCCTGCTGTCATATCACTAGAAGCTAAGGATGATAAACGTTCCATCATGGCATTCATATGTGGATGAAAGATATCATTAAGCTCTTGCTGTTTTGTTGTACTAAAAGAATCGATTTCTCTATTCCAAAAAGTCATTATGCGTGTGTGTAGTTTATCTATTAAACACTGTTTAGAGTGTTTCACGCGCTCAATGGCGAGGCAACCGCAGGTGTAGTGCAGGTATTTCAACAAGCAAGTGTAGGGCATTATACCAACCTCATTCCATACAAATACTCCCAGTGATTCTTTTGTTGCAGAAACATGTACAGATCCTTCCCGACTAGAAGTATCATACACGTCATTATTGTTGTTGTTATTATTATTATTACCATTGTTGTTGTTGTGATGGCCGTTACTCCTACTATTGCTCCTGCTGCCGTTGGATTTCGCGTCCTCCGCGCCCCACGGGGAACCCGATCGTTGCCTCTTCACCATATACCTATGCGCTATTCAATCTTTCCTAGAGCTTCACAAAAAGAAAAAAAAAAAACAGATGATATTATTATTATTATTATTATTATTAAACATAATGTAAACATATTTGAAATATGACGAATACTTTATTAGCCTGCACACAACACCTTCGCTGACTGAGAAGCTGACCTCTTCTCTGTGATAGAAACACGTTCAATATGAATAATAAAAATAATATTAATAAAACAACGAAAGAAGAAAAAAAAAATAAAGAGATATAGACTGATATACACCAATTTTTTCTTTCTTTCTGTACCCAAATGTTTTCAATCCTCTTTCCCTATCTATCTCTATCGCTTTATTTTTCTTTTCTTCTATTTATCCGCCATTTCTTTACATAGATACACGTATATATGTGTATGTACGTATGTATGTATGTATATATGTGTGAGTATCACTAAATATAGTCGGGATTAGAGTCCTTAACTTCTTGGATAAGACGAATAGGAACACCACGAAAGTCAAACTCTTCCACCAATGTATTTTTTACCATTTCCTGTAGTGCTTTAGGAAGTGTATTTGCATCATTCTTAGTCTGTAAATGCAAGAGAAAAGTTGGTGGACGTGTGTTTACTTGTGTGATGCGACCCACACGGGCAACGTGATATGGAATGATAACAGACTTTTCCATTTTTCTCCAAAGACGTGTGAGTTCAGCGCGACGCACTCGTTTATTCCAAGTATCATATAATGATAAAGCCTGATCCATTAATAAAGTGAGATTCAATCCTGTATGAGCGGAAACCACAACGGCATTGCTGTATTTAATTTCTCGAACTTGTCGCTTTATTTTAAAATCAATTGCCTCTGCTGTGGCACTCTGGTCCAACACCGCATCCCACTTGTTCGCACACAAAAGAAATGGACGACCCTCCGCCGCAACGGAATGCAATACAGCCATATCATATTTATTTGGATGTCCCTCAGTGGCATCAAAGACAACAATCACAACATGTGCATAACGAATTTCATTTACAGAGAGTTCATGAATGCGACCAATAAAATCACGTTCAGCTCGATAACGATGTCGAGCCAAACCTGCAGTATCGATAAGTTTTAGTTTGCGTCCCTTATACATACACGGTAATTCCACCGGATCACGAGTAGTATTGGTTTCATCTACAGCTCGATTACGTTCAAATCCCACAAGTCGATTAATTAAACTTGACTTACCACAATTTGTCCTTCCAACAATCGCTACACGAATAAATCGATCTGTACAGTTACGATCACGTACTTCTTCCATCGCCGCCTCATCACCGTGCATGGCTAAATCCTCAATATCCCAGTCATTCTCAATTTTGTGCATTGTGTGAATGTGATAGAGTGGTTCCAAGACAGCTGCAAGCATTTCAAGTCCTAACTTACGTCGTGCAGAGAATGGAATGGCATTTCCAAGTCCAAGTTCATTATATCGCTGCAATACAGCGTCTTCCTCGTCTAGTGGAACAAGATCCATTTTATTTACTAATAACAATACGGGCATACGTTTTAGGTGTAAATATTCAATAAGATCCCGTTCTGCTGGTAAAATATCTTCATCAACGGCAGTTACAAAAATAGCAGCATCTGCTGTTTCTACTGTACGAAATGCTTCTTCTACCAATCGCCCATTCACCATACCAGGAGTATCAATAATTGTAAAATGCATTCCCTCCAACTGTGCATGTCCTTCAACAGAGTCACGGGTAATACCATTAAAATCACGTACCACATTTTTCCGTCCAGGCATCGTTGGATCTTCACTTAATAAATTAAATAAGGAAGATTTACCACTATTCATACGTCCAACAATAGCCACACGAAGTTTTTGATCACCAAGCAACTTCACTACTGGCTGCCAACCAGCAACACGTCGACGTTGCTCTTCTGTACGACTATTATCAGGCAGTGCGGGGGAAATATCATTAAGAATGGAACCCGATCGTCGCACCTGTTCTCGCCAGTCTGCACTGAGTCCTCCTTTAATTTGTCGCTCTACTGGTAGTGCGAAAGGTGAATTATTTGTTGATGTTGATGCTGCTGTTGTTGAGGCTAATAATGATGATGATGATAATGACGATGATGACAGTTTAGATGATGTTGGCGTTGATTGTGCAGGAGCTAAAAGAAAACGCCTGATGCGCAGAGTACTCAGAAGAGAAGAGCGTCTCATCTTACACTGTATCTCTCTCTTTCTTTCTTTCTTTCTCCAATTAGGCTCTTAAGCAATCATGATTACGAATACCATTAAGAAAAAACGAAAAAAAAAATTACATCAAAGTGTAGAGAAAAAAAAAGAGAACAAGAAAAAAGGAGGTAACACGCATCTGATAGAGATTCATCAGACATATGAGTACATCATCATCATCAAAAGGAAAAAGAAAACCCCCCACAAAGAATAAAAAGAACAAAAAATAAAAATAAAAGAAAAACAGAAAGAATGTGAACAACAACAAAAAAAAAAAAAAAAACGAAAAAAAAGAAATAGCGCACAACAACAAAACAAAAACCTTACAATAATAAATTTATCTCTTAAACAAGTTCACACATCCATTATGGTACGTACTTAAACAAATGATTATCAATAACTTTACGAACCTCATCATTTTTAGCATCAGAAAGGTATTTTGTACGGATACTCTGAACATTATCTATTTGTTGAGGGTGAGCCGACAATATCATCTCTAGCAACTCTTCATTCACCCTAGATTTATTCAGCTGTGCACGTACAACCGCACGAATAGGACGAGCATCAGAGGGATCATAACATTTATTATCGATAAAAACACGAACGGCATCCATATTCTCCCGTTCACACACCGCAAGAAACAAATGTTTTAATTGATGTTGCTCTATCGTGCGTTCACGATCTCGCATTAACTCAAAAAGAGGTGCTAACGGCACCACATGACTGTGTAAAACGGCTCCTGCGATAAGTATAGCCAATTGATCATCATTAGCAAGTTTAGCAAATCTACACAAAGTATCCGAGTCCCATTGCTGAAGGATAAGTTGATAGTAAATCTTGTCATCAAGAACAGAGGAGTTTATATCGGATGCATGATCTCGGAAAATTTGTGCAACACCCTCCTTATCACGTCCATACACACATTGATGCAAAGTTTCATTCAACGATGGTTTCTGTCCCATTGTAATGATTCTTCTATTTTTTTTGGTTTATTCTCTTTTTTCGTTAACCTCTTTTACTTTCCGTGTGTTTAACACAAATTCACTCCTATATGTTTTTTTCTCTTTTTTTCTTTGATCTTTCTATAATGATATACACGAATACTGAAACAATCAACAACAACAAAAAAAAAAACAACGATTTTGTCTCCCTTTTCCTCTCCCTATATTTGTATATGTGGATCTATATAAACTACCTTACACATTTCAAGGAATAGGAGTAAAAAAGAAAAGGATAGAAGAATATCAAAATATAGGAAAAGAAAACCAACAAAAACAACTTGGTGGGAAACAAGAAAAATAATTTATGCATATATATATATATATATAATAATAAAGAGAATTACTATAAAATTCCATAAATTGTGGGTCATGCGATCTCTCTCCCATGTTTCTGTGAGTATCTTTTCTCCCTCATTCCTCTTTCTTTCTTTCCTTCTACTTGCAGTAGTTAATGTTTACCCGTGAGAGCAATGTTGGAATGGATGCAATGAGTGGACCATACTTCGCCGTGTTATCGTACAGATCAAACAATGGCGCGGCAACGAGTTGCACATCCCGGTGTGGAACTGTAAGGATCATCTGTGGAGGCATATGCACAAGAAAAATAGTTCGCACTTCCTTCACATCACTCTCGGCTACATGGGCGGGGATGTAAGGATACATGAAGGGATCAAAGTGCGGTCTATACCACCGTGCGAGGGTCTCACCAACGCGAAAGGACGATGAGGACACAACGGCGGTGGCTCCACTGTGTGCAGTGCCAACCTCCACAACGGTGTCTGGCTGCTCCGTCTCCGCTGTGCGCATGGAGGAGGGTGGACACTTCGCCTCATTTAATAAATCTCTACCGAGTTTGCGCAGTAAACACAAATCCTCCGGCTCACCTTTTCTACAACGACCACCAGGGAGACGAAACACCGTCACGTTATTAGTATTCGTCGCTGGTAAAACGCGTTGTTGTTGTTGTTGAGTTGATGATTTTGTGGTGTTGTACCGCAGCAATAAAACATGCGGATGATCGTGAATGTGAACAAGAAGAACTCCTTCAACGGAGTGTACACATTGTTCTTCACGACAACGTGCTTTAAGACTCATAAGTTTTTCTAATGGTGTGCGCAGTCGGCGCTCTATTGTTTGTGTGTTGTTACCACCACCATCACGTCGTTTATTTGCGGTGTTGTTAACATCATTCGCGCCACTGCTGCTGCCTCCTTTATTTCCACGCACCACCGCCTGCATAACACTAACTACAGAGGGATCCTGCAATAAGTAACCCTCAAATGGGAACACATCTATCTTTGTTTTTACTGACATTGATGATATTCTATGTATACTCTTGCCCCTTTATTTCTTTTCTTTTTTTTTGTTGTTGTTCCCCCTTTTTTGTTTATTAAAAACGGTTCATATGATAGAGAATCAATAAGGAAAAAAAAAAAAAAAAAACACCGAATCAATGGAAGCAGTAAAACAACAACAGAAACAAATAATAATAAAAAATAAAAACAGCATTAATAATGATGTCAGCAAAAGAAAAAAAAGGAAAACTGAAGAGGGAGAGAACTGACATACAAGTATCCTTCGGTAGAAAAAAAAAAAAACGGAAAACAAGACTCCATAAGCATATATATATATATATATATATATATATATATCTGACCCGCAAAGAGAGGGAACACACTCTGCAAAGTACACATAGTATCTTATCAACAACTTCCAACATCTCAAGATTCTTTCAATTACAATAAATTGTAAGAAAAAGATAAAAAAAAGAGACTCCGTAGAAGGAAACAAGAAGAAAAAAAAATGGACATTGTATCATCAAATTCCCTCCCCCACCCCTTTTTTTTTTGTTTGTAATGTATTTTTGATTTTTTCTTTATTTGTTCCTCTCTTTCTTTCCTTTCCTTCTTTCTCTCTCTCTATTCGGTATTGATGCGAGAGTAAAAAAGAAAAAAAAAAAAATTGGAACACCAAAGAAGAGACATTTTTTTCTTTTTTTTTTTTATCTCTTAAAGAACTTTCGAAAAACCTCCATCCCTGCCATTTGTGGTGCTGAGGTGATTTTCCCTGTTCGCTGCAGCATAATCCGATCCACTTCTTTTGAGAGGTTAATCACTTCCGCTACGCGATTGACACCCACCAATCGTATTTTAATAACCGATTCAAAGGGAATATCAATTTCATACGCGTTCTGCGGGGCTACAAACTCATCATTCTCCGAGACAAAATAAGAGTAAAGACCCTGAAGTAAGTGAAGGTGTGAAACCACAAGTACAGGCTGTGTACTCGCCTGAATGTCATGAATGTGTGGCTCCAAACGGGCGTTAAATACTTGATGCATACATTCTCCATTTGGCCAAGCGGTGTGATAGGGATCTTCCTGCATGCGACGCAAAGTGCCTGGCATAGTCTTACGAACATCCGATAGCAACTGTCCATCACAGTCACCATGATTAATGTCATCTAAAGTGGGGAAATACGCCACACGGCAGTTAAGCTTTAAGCCAGTTGTTGTTTTTTCTCCTTCTTTTTCTCCCTTTTCTTTTCCTTCTTCTTCTTCTTCTCCAGTAGCAGTAGGTGCACTATTATTCTCCATACTACTACTACTGGGACCACCACTACCACTACCATGCTGAAATACACTTTGTTCTTCAAAGTGGCGTACCGTTTCTGTGCAACGAAGTGCACAACTACTCATTACAGTAAAAGAATTCATCTTCAATTCCTTTTCAAAGTATTCAAACAATGCTTCACTATAAGCTTTTCCACGCTCTGTTAATTGAGAATTTCCACCAATACGACCAGAAACAAAATCAACATATTCTCCTGCACGTGTAAGATATAAATTACCAGGAGAATGACTTAAATTATGTAACATGTATGCAAGTCTTGATGGCATCCAACCAGAGATATTGTTGAGTGAATATGTAATTTGATCCTCAATACGAATATAAGTGATATCATTGTCGGTATCTGGATTAAGAGTCTTATATATACGTTCTTGTCGTTCTATACGTTCATAGTACTTTTCGATAAAATCTTCCTTGGCATCAGGGAACATTTCCTTTACATGAATAACATTTTGAAGTACCTTTGTTGTGTCATTATTTATAACTTCAACAAATACTACACGACTTGGACGAATAAGACCAGTATTATTAATAGAACTCATTAGAGCCATCCTACGTGTGGATGTACAATTAGTTCCATCTAATATTGCTACACTATCATCTTCTGCAACAAATTGAGTGATGTCATGGGCGATAGCAGCAGAAATACAACATTCCTGTTCAGGAGTAATCTCATAACCAGTAATACATTCATCAGATATAAGTTTTTTTCTATATTCAGCGTGGGTAAAAATATTACTTTTTAACCCATTCCATTGAAAATATCGCTTAATTTGTCGTGCAATATATGTCTTACCACGACCTGGGAGACCAACCATAATGACAATAAGACTCCCCATCATTGGTTGTGGTATCTGAGAAAAATCAGGATGTGATGGTGCGAGAGGACTGTAGGTAGAAGGGTTTACGGGTTTACCACAAACACAAACCATTCTATTTGGGTCAGCATGTTCCAGTAATAACTGTACCACTTCATCATATCCTCCCTCTTCTGCTAAATTCAATGCTGTCTTATCATCCTTGTCTGTGAGTTTATCGTCTGCACCAAAATCAAGAAGTAATTTCACCATCTGTACATGCCCTTTACTACTAGCGATATGTAATGGTGTGCGTTCATTATAATCTCTGCTATCGGCGTTTGCACCACAGTTAAGAAGAATACGCACGCCTACGGTATCATCTACGGCCGCTAGTTGACATAACTCAACGGAGAGCATGTGTGGAAGGGCAGGATCGGCCTCTTCTGTGTGTTTGGGAACGGCGCCAGGGCGAATGGCGCGCAGTCGACTTTCAACTTTCGCCAATTCCTCCTGCAGGGCTCCCAAACGTTCAAAGGCATCCGGCCGCCCCGCCCCAACCGCAGACAGTGGGAGAGAAACAGACATGAATTGAGGAAGGACACGTGAGTTACAGTCACTATGACTTCCGCTGAAAATGATAAAGAATGAAAAAAAAGAAGAGGGAAAGAAAAAGAGAAATGGTGAGAAAGAGGATCGCAACAATACTGATACACATATACATAAATAAATAAATAAATAAATAAATAAATATACATATCTATGTGCATTAGTCCAGAAAACAACAACAACAACAACAAAAAAAAAAAAAAAAAAACAGGACCTTGTAGAAGAATAAGTTGCTGAATCAGACATGTTACACCAAATATAGAAAGCAGTTAAAAAGTAAAAAAAAAAAAAAATCAAATTCAACCATTAGTCAAAAACAAATATCAGCTAAGCAAGACACACCTACATTCATATTCTTGTTATATTCTTTACAAACTAACATTTGTGTATGAAGGATATTCTTTTCATTAAGAATACTAAACCGCTTTCACATCTCTTGTTTAAAAAAAAAAAAATTAAAGGGAAAAAGATAAGAAGTGACATCGGCAGTTACCTGCCGCCTTATTATTATTATTATTATTATTATTATTATTATTATTATTATTTTTTTTTTTTTGGTTGTTTCCCCATCCCCATTCCTCTATCTCTCACGCTCGTTTTATATATCTATATATGTCTATATAACGTTTTTTTTTTTTTTTTCTTCTTCTGCTTTCATTGTGTCCTCATGCCCTCTCCATGACTCACTCATTCCTCCTGCCTCTTTTATTCCTCTCGTTCATAATCATTTCTTGTTTGCTTCTGCCTGTTCCAATTTCCTTTTGAAACTTAAGAGAGTGTTCTTCAGCAGCATAGTGATTGTCATTGGCCCCACTCCTCCAGGGACGGGTGAGATGAAGGCTGCCCGCTCCCGTGCGGTGTCGAAACACACATCCCCCACCAGTCTGTATCCCGCCTTTGTGTTCGGATCGTCCACGGGTGTTGTGCCAACGTCAATCACCGCGGCCCCCGGCTTAATCCACTCGCCCCGCACAAATTTCGGTCTTCCCACCGCGGCCACCACAATATCGGAGGCCCTCACAATATCCTCCACGTCCGCCAGCGGCGTCGACGAGTGCACCACCGTCACTGTGGCGTTCTCCTTCAGCAGCAGCGCCGCCACCGGGGCCCCAACAATGTTGCTGCGGCCAAGCACCACCGCCCGCTTTCCGGCAATAGTCACACCACTGCGTTTGAGCAACTCAATCACGGCAGCAGGCGTGCAGGGCAACAGCGGTGGCTCGCGGCCTTTAGTGTGCAGAAGCCCAACATTAATGGGAAGCAACGCGTCAGCGTCCTTCTCTGGAGCAATCACTGAGAGTGCAGCAGCTTCATCAATTTGGGGTGGGAGGGGTAGTTGCACAATGATACCATGCACTTCACTGTTGCTATTGAGTACATTCAATACGGATTCAAGCTGTGCCTGTGTAGTGTCTTCAGGAAGCTCCACGTTAAAGGTTGCAAATCCACATTCTTCCGCCGCCTTGCGTTTCAAACGTACATACGTCTGGGAATCTTTCCGTTCACCACATATTACAGCAGAGAGACCAGGACGTACATCGCCATATTGAGATCTCAGTAATGAAACCTCTTGCTTGAGTTCAGCGCGAATGACTTCAGCCACTGCCTTGCCATCAATAATAACAGCTTCAGGCATTATTAGATGTTCACACAAGTGCAGAAAATATATATTTTAAAAAATAAAATATAAACTTGATTTCTTTTTTTTAAAAGATCCGTGAATAAATCGATAGATGGACGTGAATTCTTCCTAGAGGTGAAACTGTATTTTTATAAGGCTGTGTATTTCTCGTTTAGTTAATATTTACAAATCAAACAGTTCTTTATATATATACGTAAAATGAGGAAGACAAAGAAAAAAAAAGAGAACAATTCTATAGCATACAGAAATATATACACAGATAAAAAGAGGGTGATGCGGCATGTAACCATCTACACACTCCTGTAACCGCAAAGAAAGAAAGAAAGAAAGGGTAAAATAATAATTATCACATATAATAATGGCTTTCGTAACACTGCTGTTGATTATGATTATTATGAAGATGATCATCATCAGAGTGATGTTACTACCATTATAGAATTTGCGGGTTTACACATTTCTTGCTGACTTCTGCGCACACAAGAAGAGGCTTGAAATCAATCATAAACTTATATTATTTAGCTTGCAACGTGATGAATGGCATACCACACATACACACCTTGGCATATGCTCATCCGAAACAAGAAGTGTAAATAATAATAATAATAACAGAATCATGGGGGGAAAAATAAATGAGAGAGTCAAGGGAAAGAAGAAAGTAAAAAGAAAAAAAAAAGAAGTTAACACGATTCTGTACACGCGCGTCAATGTGCATATCTAATCAGCATACACATACATATTACGGAGAAAAACACACAAACACACAAAAAACTGTTCAGATAAAAGAGTCAACATGCACGTTTATATTCACTTACTCCTTTTGTAATTAAATGCATCAACAATTTAAAAAAAAAAGAGAAGGGAAAGTAAAATTATGTATTTATTTCTTTATATATATATATATTTGCATGTATGATTTAGTCGTGCAATAGTCCCTCTTTCTTTTTTTTTTTACTCCTATCTTGTGCTGACACTTCTCTCAGTACCAGTACGTATTGAAAAAGAGTGTATGTGTGTACAAATGTGTGTAGTGTAAACGTATGGAAGTGTACGCTTATATGTGGTTCTATGAAAAAAAAAAAAAGAAAAAAACAAACAAAAAAAAAAAAAAAAAAAAATCAATATATATATCTCTCGCTCGTAGAGACACAGAAAGAAAGCCAAGCAGATGGCAGGAAAAGAAATAAGAGTGGGAAACGAGCATAACGCGACCCTGGTCATGTAGAAAAGAAGGAGCTCTATGCGTATCAGCATCGAAAACAGGTGATACAACCACAAAACAGATAAAAGAAAAACAAATAAAAAAGGTACGGGCAAGTCTAAAGTGAGCAGGCGGATGGTAAAAAAAAAAAATGATCGAAAGATTCAACACACACACAAAAAAAAATGTACTTCACATGTATATGAGTAAATGATGTTGATGATCATCATCACACATAATAATAATAATCACAATAAGATTACATGCACATTAACATATACATAAAAAAAAGTACAACTTTTGCGTGATTCTTCTTTAGATATCTACAGTAAACCCATAAACACATAAAAAAAAATGTTTGAGTTTGCGTTTATACTTCTTCTCTTTCCATGGTGGAATTTATGTAATCTACACACACACACAGACACAGACATATTTCACTACATTTCTGGTAGCTTAATGCGACTCACTTCGTGAAAGACACTTCTGCCGAATATGTCATAAATCCCACCAGGACCCATTGCAGAATTGCGGCAGAGTGCAGCTGTCACAATCGGCAATAAGGCAGCTACCTCTTCACTTGGTCTCCCTGAGGGAATATTAAAGCAGTAACGACTCAAGTAAACGGCAGTAGCAGCTAAAGATGAAAGTTTGAATTGTCGGTAGTATGTACGAATAGAAAGTGTGGCCAGGGTATAAAGAAGAAAGCATTTTTGTTTTTCACTAGGGGTAGATTCCTGTAGTAGTAAAAGAC
>NW_021639863.1:408744-426052 GCF_002087225.1 Trypanosoma theileri | reverse complement strand
ACGCTTATATGTGGTTCTATGAAAAAAAAAAAAAAAAAAAAAAAAAAAAAAAAAAAAAAAACACCACACAACACGCGCGCGTACAGCCACAGAAAGAAAGCCGAGCTGTTGGCAGGAAAAGAAATAAGAGTGGGAAACGAGCATAACGCGACCCTGGTCATGTAGAAAAGAAGGAGCTCTATGCGTATCAGCATCGAAAACAGGTGATACAACCACAAAACAGATAAAAGAAAAACAAATAAAAAAGGTACGGGCAAGTCTAAAGTGAGCAGGCGGATGGTAAAAAAAAAAAATGATCGAAAGATTCAACACACACACAAAAAAAAATGTACTTCACATGTATATGAGTAAATGATGTTGATGATCATCATCACACATAATAATAATAATCACAATAAGATTACATGCACATTAACATATACATAAAAAAAAGTACAACTTTTGCGTGATTCTTCTTTAGATATCTACAGTAAACCCATAAACACATAAAAAAAAATGTTTGAGTTTGCGTTTATACTTCTTCTCTTTCCATGGTGGAATTTATGTAATCTACACACACACACAGACACAGACATATTTCACTACATTTCTGGTAGCTTAATGCGACTCACTTCGTGAAAGACACTTCTGCCGAATATGTCATAAATCCCACCAGGACCCATTGCAGAATTGCGGCAGAGTGCAGCTGTCACAATCGGCAATAAGGCAGCTACCTCTTCACTTGGTCTCCCTGAGGGAATATTAAAGCAGTAACGACTCAAGTAAACGGCAGTAGCAGCTAAAGATGAAAGTTTGAATTGTCGGTAGTATGTACGAATAGAAAGTGTGGCCAGGGTATAAAGAAGAAAGCATTTTTGTTTTTCACTAGGGGTAGATTCCTGTAGTAGTAAAAGACCCAATCCCACTGCACTTAGTGTAGGTAACACCACATCGAAGCCAAGAAAAGAAAAGAGTTGACATTCAGCAGCTACAAGTGCTTCAAGAGTGAAACGGTCAGCGCCATAGCGAACAAGGGTGCGAAGTGAAATGGGGAAGATCTCTTCCTGTTTGGATGCTAATAGCAATGCAGCACATCCCACAAGTTGGAGTTGATCTCGCTGAACATATATTCTTAAGAGATACCGATCCAAAATTGCTACAGCGAGAAAGAATGTTTCTAATTTCACATTACATGCCATAGCTACTTGCAACATCCACTCTGTGTGAAGTTCCCGTACCTGTGGAGTGATATCCCGTTGCACGCTTTGCAGCAATCCACTCTGCGGCTCCTCATCCCCCATCGCAATGAGATCATCCACCACATCATTATAGTAGTGAGCATCAAAGGGTGTTTCCACCTGCTGCGGCACTGGCATCTGCAGCACAGCGTGGCAGAGTGCGACGGTGTCTGTGGGGTGTAGAAAAAGTAAATCCTCCACTCGCCGCCGGGTGGCATCTGTGGTGTGCCGCCGCAACAACTGCGGCATCTCCGCCGTCTCGCCGAGCAGCAGCGCCAGTCGGGCGGCCGTCTGAACGTCTGCGGCCCCGCCGTCGAGGCCGGCCGTCTGAACGTCTGCGGCCCCGCCGTCGAGGCCGGCCGTCAGTTGGCGGCGCCGGTGGCGGAGAACCCCCGCGGCGCGGAGACTCAACGGCCCGCCGCCCACAACCGCCGCGAGAAGTCGCCGCGTGGACTCCGACGCCGACAGCAGCAGCCGCGAGAGGGCACACTCCAACACCCGCCGGCAGTCCTCCACAGCCACAGAGGCACCAGTCCCGGAATAACAGGCGCAGCCGTGTCGTATCTCAAGTTGTAGAAGAACATTTATCAACTCCGATCGAACCTCACCGTAACTTAAGGGAGACGTTGTACGCATAAATGCATCGCTAAATCCAAGGTACCGCTGTTGTTGACGTTGTTCATATTGCTCTTGTTGTTGTTGTTGGCCAGATATGGAACTACGTAGTTGGCGGGGTATTGGAAGGGCAAGGAGTTCAGACTTGGCATACTGCTGCACATTGATGTCAAGCGCCTGAAGTGTACTGTTATTGTTGTTAGTGTTATCGTTCATTGAATCTAGGTCCATCTATTCCTGACAGTCAATCGCAATCAAACAAATTTTCTCTTGACCGTGTATACGAGTGCTGCAGTTTTGGTTTTAAAAAAAAACCAAAACCAAAAAAAAAAAACGTGAAAATCTCTTTCCCGCAGCAGTATCGTTTCTATTTTTTTGTGTGAAGTCCTCGTCTACCCGTGATAAAAAAAAACACAGACAGATACAGACAGAGGCACAGAGACACACAAATACACAGTAAAAGAAAGAAAGAAAACGAGAATCAAAAAAAGTATATATATATATATATATATATATATATATATATTTATGTATAATCTATAAGCACTCCCTTTTCCTTCTTAATCTTTCTATAGATATGCCTGTGTCTACTTATGCTATTGTCAAAGAAGACTTTTACAAGCGTTCGTGTGTATATGTCTATATTTGTGAAAATGATATTAAGGTGTTAAACCCAATCACTCACGTATTTCTTTCTCACAAGGAGAGAGAAACCAAAACAGATCCAAGAAGAAAATTTGAGATGCTCCACTTCTTTTTCTTTTATTTATCTTTACGAAACCTGCTAACCTTCTCGTGGCTACTCTTACTGTATCTTAAAGATATATATATTAATTAATATACTAGAGTCCAAAAAAAAAAAAAAACCAATAAATATGGATTTTGCGTTAATTTAAAGAGAAAAACAAGAAATAAGAACCAAGAAGAAAATTGAAATAAAATAATAAAAAAAAACAAGTGAACATGCAAACATAAATAAGAGATAAAAAAAAAAAACATGCGGCATATACAAAAAAAAAGAGAAAAACATTAGGAGAGCCAATAAAAGAAGGCAAAAAAAAGCAAGTACCCTTGTCATTTTCCTAAATTATCCACGGCCTCAAAACGTTTCCAGAAGGTTGCTTCCTGCAAATGCATAATAACCTTCACTTTAAAGACTTCACTATGCTGCTGTGTTTTACTTGGCGTTCCAACTGTACCATCAGTAGCCATGGAAACGCCATTGGCCACTAAAATCGGTATCTCTGCTACTGTTGCCTTGTCACGTACATGAATATCCGCAAAGTAGGCTGCTGCTGTCACTGCAACAGGCAGCGGTACATCTGTTCGAAGTCGTCTGCTGTAGCCTTCAATTGCACGTGCCACCACTTGTGCAGAAACTGGAACTTTAGAGGATGATGTAGACGACAAAGATGCACGTGAGGTAACATAAGAATCATACAAGTCCTTTGGCCATTGCGGTGTGGCATCTAACGGTAACATCTCTACTGGAATACGATGAGCACCACTTACGATATAATTTGCTGCATGAGGATCAAAGAAAGCGTGCTGTTCTGCACGACGATTTGGTGGGTACACAAAACGTAGATCTGTGTCAGATGTGAGAGCACCAGCAGCAAAGAAAATAGAATTCACATGATTTCTATGTTCGCTGTGTCGTTGCAAGAACCATGCCGCATCGGTTGCTGGACCTAATACCAGAAACGTTGCCGTGTTTTGCACCAAATAGCTCGACAAGGGTTCTTCAAAGAACTCTAATTGACTGATTTTACTATTTTTGTTTTTGCTATCTTTTGAGGAAGATGAAGTAGGGGCACTAATTTGTACAGTATCAAGCAATTCTGCTCCACCAAAGAGGCGATCCGCGTCCATTAAGATATCAGGACTAAGTACTCGTCTGTAGGTGCATGAGGTAGTATTCATATTTCTCTCTCCTGTGGAAGGATTGGTGTCTGTAGTATATGCTATATCATCTAAGAAATGTGCGTTTACCTGTGCCAGACTGTTCCCATAGTATACTGGAACATCATAGTGAAGTGTTTTCTCCTCCCGCATAGCTGCGAGAAAAGCACGAATATTATCATGTGCAGCATTTACATTAACATTCCACGCATTGATGGCGATTACAACGGCGGCGATGTTAACATCTCGTCGAAGCGACAAGTACCGTAGTGCTGCGATACCCCCTGGTGTTGCCTCTGTAAAGATAACTGCCGCTTCTGGTGTTCTACTGGCGGTTGTAGTGCCGCCAAATGTAAATATCACAAGAAAGAAAAGGGCAATAGCGTAACAGACGGCAGCAATGATGCGAAGGGCCTTCATTTTGCGTGGCTGCGGGAGATTAACCCACTGCGACTGCAATGCATGCACACGATCCATACACACCGTTGAAATATAGTAATAATAATAATACTACCAAGAGTTGAAATGGAGAAAATAGTACCTCCAGAAAATATTATATATATATATATATATATAATATAGGAAGGTTGTATATGAGTACTCCCTATACTGGTACCAGTCAAATATATACCAGACGATTGTAATAAAGAACTAAACCACAGACAAGAAAAAGATAAAAGGAAACATAATGACAAAAAAGGGAATACCAGATATTCCACTCCCAAGATAGAAAAAAAAAAAAAAAAAAAAAAAAAAAAAAAAAAAAAAAAAAAAAAACATGTATCCCCCCAGACCCACATTAAATCATTCAAAAGCATAAATGTAAGACTTGACTATTCTGTTAGCAAGCCGTCAGAAAACAATTTCCAGAAAACTGATATATATTTCCCGTATTAAATCACTTAGTAACATTGCAGAGATAGCCACACACACAAAAATAATAATAACGAATAATGCATAAATCTCTTTGTGTTGGTTGCTCCCTGTCCCCATTACAATTTGCAAGTTTCTCCACCGGGAGAAGCAAATAATATATGTTACTCTGCTCAGACATAATGTGAACGCAGATAAAAAAGAGAAGAGATTAGGTATTTCCACACAAAAAAGTGATGCACCCCAGTCCAATGGGTGTCATCGGGATTGATTTTCTCCGTGATCAGTGTACAAAACACAGTAGCAATTAAATTATTATTATTACTAGCAGTAAACAAGTGATTAGCAACACTCTCTGGATGGACCCCACCACAGTGCTCAGCACACGGTAATACAGTCCAGCACAGAGAGCAGCAGCAGCAGCAGCAGCAGCAGGAGGAGTGGAACACGCAGTAACGCAGGGCTGCTGATGCCGTCCTTTAGTTGGGCAGCCTTCGTTATTGCAGCATTCTGAAGAAGAAACATTGGCCATCTTTTCATCAAATCAGTTGATATTCTTACTCAAGCACGGTGCGAGTGATGATTTCGGAGTCTTCTAAATCCTGGCACTAATCTCTGATCAGTGTTGTCTGGACCTGTGCAGGCAACTCGAGAGAGCTACCCAATTCCTTCACTGGGCGCCCACGCTCTCGGATTGCTTCGTCCTTTCGAGCAATAGTATTCCTCAACTGACGAACTTTCTTCTTCCCTTGCGCCACTTCACGCTCTAATTCTTTGATTTTCTGGCGTCTCTGTTTCACTTCATCCTTCACGTTTTGGATCCTTTTATAATATTTCTGGATTTTGGCCCTTAATTTACGAATCCTGTTGCGATGTTTACCGCCATCTTTAATAAGTTTATCAATTTCCTTCTTCTTTCTTTTTATTACACCCTTCAATTTACGGATCTTCTTGCGCCATCGTCTTTTCTTCAATCTGCGGATTTTATCTAACTTTTGATTTACTTCTTTCTCCAATTTACGGAGCTTCTTGCGTTCCTTGTCTCTCTTGTTCTTTTGTTCAACATTACCTTCGAACGTCTGAGCTTGCAAATGTACACGTCCATAAAGAGAGTTAATCTTTGCCTCCAACTTCTTCGCATACTGTTCACCCTTAGGTTTAAACTCATTCCACTTATTCAATTCGTCATCGTACTCTGGTTTGGTCTTATCCCAGGCGGTGCGATTATTGGTTTTTTCCCACGTGTTTAGCATAGCTTGGGCTATACACCGGGCTTCACAAAAGGCTTCACCATTGGATTCTTTTTTTATACAATCATCAAATTCACATCTTTCCAACAGAACCTCATCTGCTTCTGCACTACATCCGGCAACCTTGAATTGACGGTACAATAGCTTAGATTTGTATATCAACTGGTACCACTTCGTACAATGTGGAAAGCCCCAATCCCCTGTAAACTCCTTTGTAGAAGTTAGTTCTGAGCGGTACCTTGCGATCTGCGCGAGATCGGAATCAACACCATGCTGCTGGATCATTAAATTTACACATGTCTCCCATTTTTCACACTCAGCAGCCCATTCTTGTTCACCCTTTTCAAGAAAAGATATCTTTGCTTTCCAAACTTCTGACCAAACAAGATGATATTTTCTGGCACTTTCATGTTTTTTTCGCGTTAACTTCCATTTCTGACGCACTTCTCCGTCAGCATCTTCCGTGGCCTTCTTGGCGGCCTCCCAGCGCTTGACAGCCTCATCATATTTCACTTGTAATTTGGCTTTCGTGATTGTAGTTAATCTTTGCATTTCACTCTCAAAAATTTGAGCACAATCATCGCCATTAAGTTTAAACGCATTCCACTGTTCCCATTCGGCATCGTCCTTTGGTCTGGCCTCATCCCAATCGGTGTTATCAACTGTTTCTTCCCACTTGTCCGGCATTGCAGCGACTGCTTCCCAGGCCTTACGAAAGACCTCACCATTGGATTTGATACTTATATGATAATTAAATTCATCTCTTATCATCTTAAGCTCATCTGCAGCTGAATCACATCCTGCGGCCTTGAATCGATTGACAAGTATATCAGCATAAGATAGCAACTTGGCCCACTTCACGAAATATTGAATGCCATCCCAATTATTATCCATCGTGCGGGATAGTTGTAAACAGTACCTTGCGATTGGAATAGAGAACTAAACCACAGACAAGAAGAGGAGATAAAAGAAACATAATAACTGAAAAAGGGGAATTCCATATATTCCACTCCCAAGATAGAATAAAAAAAAAAAAACAGTGAACAAATTTCGAAACACTGTCATGCATCACAGAAAGAAAAAAAAAAAAAGAAAATATATTCATACTCATACAGATACACACCATCGCAGCAAAATACGATAGGGAAAAGCAAAAAAGAGAAGAAAATCAAGAATGAAATAGTTAACATAAGAAAAAAGGAAAACAAAAATCATTTCATCTTCCAACACATGTTCCCTGCCTTTGCCTGCAAGACCCACACAAAAGAAGAAGAAGAAATCACATGAAATAACACACTTCAGAGCTCTATATATATATATATATATATATTATTAACATCACTCATTCAAATCTTCCTTCTCTTCATCCTCACCGTCTTCAACCATTGTTGCAAGTGTCCTCATGTGTTGTAGCATCTGCTGATTCGTCACTATAAAGGATCGAAGCGGACGCCTCGCATCTTCTGCGATTCCCACAGAAGCCTCCACAGCCCGGGATACACAAGAGTGAAAACGAGTATTACACAGCAATACTTCCATACACACCTGCGCAAGGATTTCTCCCTCATGTGTCACATCACATAACATTGAACAGACCGAAACGCACATGTCATCTAATTTACGCTTCCATTCACGCGTAAATGCATCCGCCACTGCAAGTACTTCCGCTGGGTTTTGCTCTGCTAGTTCGTCGTGCTGTACAATATGATGTACAGATCGGAAATAGGTGCGAACAAGAGATTCAACAAACTCCGCACGTTGTGTTCGCTGCAACTCCTGTAGGGCAACATAGTCATCACCAAATAGTTCCATAGCAGTATCACTGTTAACATCAACATCTCTATCTCTCTCTGTCGTCGAAGAACCAGCAGTAGTTGTAGTATTAGTTGTAGTAGTATTAGTAGTAGTAGCAGCAGTAAGAGAAGCTGTATGAATAGAAGATGTGCGCCACACAGATAAAATCCAATAAATGTTGTTTAGTAGAAACGCAATTCCGTGAAGGTGCTGCATTTCAGGATGTTTCACATCATGTGCGGCGAGGTGACGGCCCATCTCCTGCAGCAATCGTACAATCTCCACTCGCATAAACGAAAGATTACCAACGAGAACAGCAAAACGAGAGGCACTATCCGCCGCATCACTCGCAATTTCTTCCTCCACCATACGCCATGCAACACGTTGGAGTTCAGCAAAATCCAATACATCTCCATCCCCATTATTAACCATATTCGTTGTAGTAGTATTAGTAGTAGTAGTAGTAGTAGTAGTAGTAGTATCACTACTATCTTTTGCTTCTGTTTCCCCTTCTGTTGGGACTTCCGCTTTCGCTGTTGTTTTCATTGTTCCATTCATCGAAGAGGATGATCTTCGGCTACTACTTGATTCTACAATAACGTCAGATGTACGACTGATGGTTACAAGAGCAGTAGCGAAAGCCGCATACCGTTTCGTAAGCGGATGCACAAATGGCACCCACGCATATTTATTATCACCATTATTATTACTATTACTATTACTATTACCAGTACCAGATATACGGCCTTTTCCTCTGCGTAAGGCCATACGTGCAAGACTCGCCACATCTGCAGATCGTAGTGCAAGCATTTGACGTTCAAATGTACGTTGAAATAACGGCCAAAGGAGTAGAAGCAACGAATCATAAAATCCCTCCAAACAACTTAACCGTCTCGCATCTCGCATGCATGAACGAAAGTCATGACAAAGGCGAATCAGCAGTAATAATCCATAACAATCATAGCGGCAGTTTGTATTAACAGAGGCGTAGTGATATTCTTCTCGAATAAGGCGAAAGACTGTACCATCACCTTGACCAAGTAATACCTCCGCTACATAGTCTATTATAAATTGAATAGTTGGTTTAAAGACATCGACAAAAACAGACATATCTCCATCAAAAAACATGAAAGTAAAAAGAAATTCATGTGTGACGGCATCACAGATGAGAGAATTTAATGAACGAAATGTCTCTTCGTAAAAGTGTGTTCGTCGTTTCGCCATTTCTACGGCTGGCACAAGTGGTGGTGAAAAAACAGAATTCAGAATATTCCCACGTTCACCTAATTGAAAATACTGTTCTGTTATGGTATCTTGTAGATCTGTAAGTAAAGGTAATATATATATTTCTGCAGATCCTGTTGGTACCGTCTGTGTAGCCTTTTCTAATGCATGTAATGACATTACATAGTGCCGTATACGATCATGATAGAGCGGTGACATAATACGACAATAATCCAGACGGAATTCATCATATAATGCTTTCGTAATTCGGTAAGGTAACCATTCTGGAGATTCATCTTCTATATTACCATTCCGTTCTTGTAATTGATAATGATATGGTGTTGGAGAGAGCAGCGGTGCGACGGAGCGTAGAAAGTGTACATAAAAGACATGTGGTTTCAGTACATGTTCCTGTTGTATCCACACATTTGTGTTTGGCACTCCGAGTGAAGTTAACTTGCGTATAAGAAAACGCTGCACCTTCACACAGGCGTGCACTGCCAGGCGATCCAGCACCTCTCGCTGTTCTGCATAGAAAGGACATGATATCAGTGAGACCCGTGCCCCATTAGGACCAAGCGGAACACCAATCTCTTTTCGGTATTGTAATAACAACCATAACTGGTGTGTACTGAGACTAAACTGTGTACCTAACTGTTCTTCACTACTATGCACAATTACTCGCACAACATCAGGAGGCACCACAACACGTGAAACCACACGTTTAACTAAAGTTTCTACTGCTTGTCTGTTGCTAAGTTGCACGCGAACGTGTTTTAGCCGCTCACGTACATCGCCAATATCCTGCTGAATGCGTCCCAAATTATCAATATAGCGACGAAGAACGTGTTCAATGTCTGCAAGTGAGGCATCACACTCTTGCAGTAACTGATGTAATGTCGCCACACCGTCGTCGCCAAGAAATGTACTAACAAATTCATCACATACACTTTGTACTAAACGCTGACTCAATTCTACATCCAACGCCTTATTTTCACTACCGTTGCGTAGATTAGTTTCTAAAAAATCATCATCCAGTTCAACAAGCGCCAACTCTTCCAAATCTCCCTCTGTTAACATCTTATCTGAACGCTACACAAAAGCATTGTAATTATATATATAAATAAAATTAAAATGGAAAAATAAGAAGAATCGTTCTCCCACTAATAATAATAAAACCATTCTGTAGTTTTAATATCGAAGCAATAATGAATGCACACAAAACATATAAAAAAAAGAAAACATGACATAATATAAGAAAGGAAAACACATACCGATAAGTAGTAGTTCGTATTTATCTCTCTTTCTCTTTTTCTTTTTTCTTTCTTAATTTTTTTTTTTCCCCCCAACCATACCCCCACACCAGTTTTAACGCCCCTCATCCATTGCTAGTCGTGAGAGAAAACTAAAAACAGCCTTATCCACATCTCGTTGCTGCGCATGTTGAATATTATGTTTCTGTATTCCCTCCAGCAAATGCTCCAGTTGCTGGGCCACATTACTCCACAAACCCAACTCGGCACGCGATAAACTAGTTCCCTTCTCTAAGGCAAGACTTTTCTTAAACGTTGCTGTGTGTGGAGGTAATGGTGTCTGCAAGAGAAGTAGAGAAGCCTCCACATTCCCACCACTAACAGACCGTGTGGACTCCACTAAGTATATTGTTCCAGGTACCGCCGCGCGGGGATCCACATCATTCTCTTCATAACTATAAAGACCCAAATAACGTCGAAGAAATGTTGTACAGAAGAGACGTTCATTTTTATTCATATCAAGAAAAACTGACGGCCATTCAGAAGAGGCACGCAGTAGTAAATCAGTTAATACAGTCTCTGAGAGAAGACGGAGAGCACACGACATGAGTTCACAAAGAAGTTGAAGCGGTAACCATAAGGTTGATCGCAAAGGAACGTTAAAGAGATCCACCTGATCTCCATGAGAAAAAGGCTGGCGAACATATCGACATTTAATTCCAGTCATAAAACTCAAACGACACTCCACCACACCATCATATCCTACATGCGATTGAAGCGCATTACCAATAACACGCATCAATTCACTATACATACAAGCGTCTTTCCCACAAGGTGTCACCGCTGTTGGTACTGATAGTGATGATGATAATGATGTTGATGTTCTTGTTTTTCCTTGTATTCCAGGGTTAATGCTATTAATAGCAGTGGAAACTTCAGGATGTGAAACAGGATCGTTTTTAAACGCATTCAACAAAACCTGTTCAGTAGTTGATGAGGCATTACCAAATATGGAATTGTAAAATTGACGCATAACTTCACGACGGCCTTCATGTTTTCCACGACCAAGATATACATACTCCACATGTTTTAGTGTTTCAAATGCAAAAAGATTTCCTGGAAGTTTAAGAACAACACACCATCCTTTTTTTGTCAGTACTTCAGAGAGCGAATCATTTAGTGGTGGAAGTGCTAATGTAAAATACGGTTGACATAAATTGTAAATCGATTGTAAACTCCTCAATCGCAAATCTTCAAAAGATAAGGCAGGTGGATTTGGAATTTCTAGTTCTTTCCAATAATATCTGTGAATTACATGACCAATAGAATCTTTTTCTTTAAGCGCAATAACCCGAATCAAAGAGGTTGTTCTTGACTCTTTTTGAGTATCACAATTAAGTCCTTTTACAATGAACTCATTATTATCTCTATTGTATTCGTGAATTATCTTTTGAACACCATATTTTCGCCCAAGTATAGCTTGACATTCCTCAATAGTTAACCCATATTTTATTTTTTGGTTAATCGTCACTTCTTTTGCCGGTTTTCTAAATTCTTTTACTGGTTTTCTAGCTTCTTTTTGTAGCGGATACCTATCCACTAGTTCACCAAGTGCAACCCATCTTGACATACCTTCTACAGCATCAATAACTTCATATTTATTTAAATTATCTGTTTGTTTCTTTAGTTCCCAACGAAAACCACGTCCAACAGCGGTATTATCTTGACAGTGAAAAACAGCCCCTCCATTATCCTTTAACTCTGATATAATAAGCTGTGCTCGCTGCAATAGTGCAATCAAGGGTAAAAGCATGGCAAACTGACGTACCACAAATGATCTACTTATCATTTCTTTTGACTCTGGAGTCCCTCCACTTTTTTCACTAGAAAGAATAACCGAAACATCACTTGAAATACGGAGCTCAAGTGAGACAGTATCCTCATTAGTAGTATATACCTCACTATTTTGTAACATTGCATTAAGAACAGTTCTGTAGGAAAAAGAGGTTGTTTTCTTAATATCCAGCATACCAAAAAGAACATCTTCAATCGGTGGTAAATCAACAATCCATTGATTGGCATATTCCGCAAAACAATTTCGTACCTGTAATAAAACTGCCTCTTCCTGAACTGTTATCTCCCGCATTACAGTATCACCTGAGTATAGACGCAGTAAGAGAGTTCTAGAACCTTTTTCACCTAATGGAGGATCAATTGTGTAGCGAAATTTATCATCATGCCGCATAATAGCAGCAATAATCCCTCTTGTAAAACGCCATCGATTAAAGAAACACGGTGTTCGTCGCCGCAGTGGCCATTGTGTGGGGTCCTCTGCATATTCTTCAAAGATGGAAAGCAATCTACACTCCAGCTGTTCCAATTCAAGTAAACCCGCAAATCGAATTCCAAAGAACTCACCAGGCACGAGTGGAACAGGAATACGAACACGTTTCACATACGGTGGCATCTTATTTGCTGCAAAACCGGCCAAAGCGCGACCGGCAATGATGTGCGGCGCCCGAGCCCCTTCGTGCAGTGATATCGTAGTGAAACTTGCAGCCCGTTTTCGCCGTAAACAACGCACTAAACGCTCAATACCATTTAAAGTGTCCATCTGATCAAACTCCAAAAGTTTACGTCCTGATGTGTCAAAATACTCGAGTCGATCAGAAGCAAAAGTCCCACTGACAACACCCATCTTCTTTAGCACCGCCTCCACATCCAGTACACGTACAGTATTGAGTGAAGCATCTTCAGTGGGTTTTGTAGTTTGTTCACCCGAACCACCCGCAGTCTCCGTCGCAGTTGAGTTCTCTGATGGCTTTTGTTGTTGTTGATGATTATGATTATGATGTTGATGGTGGTGGGGATAATTCTGTTCAGAGACCACTGGTCGTAGCGGTGTTGCGGTATACCACGGCAGCAACGCTGAAAGTGCCGCTGTGGCAGAACTAAAACAACTCATAGGTGTTACCACACGATCACCTGATGCTGCAGCCACGTGATAACTCAAATGTAAAGGACCTAATTGAGTAAATAACATTATTCGAGATCCCATTTCAAGTGGTAAACACTCCTGAAGAAAATCCAAGGAAGTAAAATAACGTAGGTATAATGGCGGCATAGGTATAGTTGTTTGTCGACCTTGATCATTCAACCATGAATCAATCTCAAGTCTTCCACAACTCTTCACATAATCTTCTGCTCGTGTACATGAGAGACGACCACAGAAAAATTCAACAGATGTATAAAATAAAAGAGACTGTAGAATTGGTTGATCCCAAAGCAAACGCAGAACTTTCGATACGTGTTGTTTCCCTTCCAAATATGAAACACGAATAAGTTTTCCTGCATTTTCAAGTTTTTCAAGAGTATCTTCATCTACCATTTCTTCTTCTTCTTGTTCTTCTTGTTGTTGATGTTTTTGCCCTTTCATGTCAAGGCTATGACTTCCAAATATAAGTCCCTTCTTATTTTTCAATGTTACCAAAGGTACATCACATCTTTCAGTATTTCCAACATTATCCTGTAATTTCCATGTACCAGAAATAAATTTTTGATGATCACTCCCTTCGATAGAATACCGTAAAAACTCCAAATCCACTTTGTATGAAGTGGAAGAGACAATCCAACGTGTTGCAGGGTCCTCTGCAAAGACCATCATAGGATTTGATTCCATTCGACCTTTAAAAGAAGAAGAAGAACACATAACTTCATTTTCTCTTTCTGAAAATGAAACAGAATGATTAAAACGTATGGGAAAAGGAGAAGCACTACCATGAAGAAGAAGTAAACGAGCTTCAAGGAATGAAGCTAGTGCAAATTGTTGTTCTTTCTTCTCCGCATCCTGCTCTACCACATGTAAAGCACGACGTAAGAGTTGATCAAGAGAAACTTCAGATGGAAAGGCTGATATATCCTTTAAATGTCGTTTCTCTTTATGTGGTTCCCAAGTATCAATCTCATAAATGGAACAGTGTAATTTCACATCACTATCATATTTAAAGTCATCTGAACTCATTTCTAATGATGTTTTAGTAGTGGGTGATTCATCCCATACACGTAATAAAACCTGTAGATCCAGTCGGCGCAATAAATGTCTAACTGTTACTGCCTCCTGCACACATCGCTTGAGAGCATAGCAACCTTTCACAGCATCCCCATCACCGCATTGCTGCAGTAAATGTGTGGCACGAAGTTTAACACCATCCGTTACTTCATCTGGGGAAGTGCCCTTTACACCAGAGACAAGAACAATATCAATATTCTCTTCGATAAACCAACAGAGCGATCCATCTATCAGTGGCTTCTTTACAGGCACAAGGTCAAGAAGTGTACTCTGTGATCCTAATGCACGTCTAAAAGCTAAATCAACTGAAGTAGATGTGCGTAAAACAGAGCTGCAGCACCGCAGCATCAACGTGCGTGTGTTTGTACGTCTTTACGAATTGTAATTCGTCGCTACCGTTTTTTTTTTTTTTTTTGGTTCTCTTTCAAAACAAAAAAATAAAACTCGTACCTCGTTCGTCTGCGTGTGAGCCTGTTGAAGATAAGTATTTGTGATGAATTGAGGGTGGAGGGGAAAGAGGGAGGGGGAAGAAGGGAAAAGAATGTGAAGACAGAGGGAATGCAAAGAAAAGCTCCCTCTTTATTACTTAACTATATATATATATATGTACCAGGATATATAAAAAAAAAAAACAACAGAGAAAAGGAAAAGCGCAAAAAAAAAGAAGATTAACATAACAGAATTCAAATAAAAACATATCAGTTAGTTCGAAACCAAAGAAAAAAAAAAAAAACTAGTTTGTTCATTGAGAACTCAATCTCTCTCTCTCTCTCTATCCTCTTCATTGTACTGAAAACGGTATTTCCTCTTTACATTCACACAGGAAAAATCAAACAAAAATAACAACAAAGAAAAAAAAAAAAAAAAGCAACAAGAATTCCAACACTAATTGATATCCCAGGTTATCTGGTCAATTGCAAAGAACTTTTCGTATGATACCTGTGTAAGTATATCTTTTGCTCCATCCATCATTTTCACTTTTTCAAAATCTCTTGCAGCTTCCATATAATTTTCAAGAGATTTGTGTGCAAAAGAGCGTCGTAAGAGTACACTAGGGTCATCTTCTTCAACACTCAATACAACATTAAGATCCGCTAGTGCACCTGCAGCGTCACCAAGACGTTGACGTACTTTCGCCCGTTCATCAAAGAACCATACAGGTGGATTAGGATGACGTTCAATAGCAGTTGTTAATGCGACTTCTGCATCACGATAGTTCTGATTAGAATACAAATATGCAATTCCCAAAGCATAACAGAAATCTGCACTTTCATGAAGTAAAGGTTGAAGAGAGGCTGCTTGTAGTAAATCTGAAGCTGTTTCATTATATAAATGAAGTGCATACTCTGAACGAGCTCGTAAATAATACAATTCTGCACTTTCATAACCCTGTTGAATAACAGTAGTGGTTACTTCTACAACTTCTGAATAATTTCCAACAGCGTAAAGACAATCAGCACGATGCAACAAATAACGGTAATTTTTCGAATTTAATGAAACTGCTTCATTAGCAAATTCCAAAGCTTCTGAAAAGCTTTCCAATCTACTTAAGACGACAGAGAGAGAGTGTAAAGCTTGAGGTTCACGAAAATTATATTCAAGTACAGCTTTTGTTAAGTCCAGATGGGCACCATGAATATCTCCATGTTCAATTAAAGCGGCACCACGACGAAAGTAAAAGAGAGGATTACCTGGTCCAAGAGTTATGCATCTTGTAAAAGAATCAGCAGCGAGATCATAATACTTAAGGTCACAGTAAACAAGACCAATACATTCATGAACGAGTACATCTTCTTCTTGAAGATTTAACGCTTTAGAAAAACAATTTAAAGCATCAAATAATTGACGTTGTAATAAATGTAGTAATCCTGCGTGTACCCATGCAGTATGGAATGTTGGTTTTAGTTTTACAGCTATTTGAAGTTCAGCTAGGGCTTCTCTGTTGTATCCTTGAGCTAAAAAAGCTAACGCTTTAGAATAATGATAAGTTTCTCTTGATGGATCTAATGAAATTGCTTCATTCATATCCGTAATAGATTGTGGATACATTCCAAGCATAAGAGTTGCATTTCCCCTAAAAAAATGAAGCATCGCTTGTTTTGGACCTTTTAAAACGGCATCTTCAAAATGTTTAAGGGCATCTTGCATAACATTTTGTTGAAACAAACAAAGACCAATATTAACATGATATTCACTATTAAGACCGTCAAGTTCTAATGCTCGCGTAAAGTGTATTAAGGCCATTTTATACTCCTCACGAGTAAAATGGGCAACACCAAGTAAATTATGTAAACCATGTGTCTCTTGAATTTCAAGTCCCTTTGTAAGTACTGTCATTGCACCATTTATATCTCCTACATTTAGCTTACATGTACCTAAAGCATAGAGTGCACGAAAGCGAATAGTTTCAGACATTCGTCCTGTTAATTTATCTCCTAACGCGGTTGTAAAGAAATGTTGGGCTAGAGTTGTACTACCCTGCACAGAATACGAGACCCCTAATTCATACAACCATGTCCCATTATCCGGTTCCACCTCTACTGCCCTTGAAAAATCAATAATACTTTCCGCAATCTTATTCACCTTACGGTAGACATTCCCTCTTGCCCCGTAGGCGGCGGCGAGGCGGCGTCTGTCGAGTCCGTACTCCTCCAGCTGAATGGCGAGGGTGAGGTCGGCGATGGCCACGTCGTGCCGCCCCTGCCGCGCGGCGATGTGGGCGCGGGGGAGCAGCGCGGGGACGAGGAGGGGGTTGAGGGCGACGGCGCGGGTGAGGTGCGCGAGGGCGGGGGTCGCCAACTCCGCCGCGTCGGTGCGCAGCCCGCGGGCCTTCTCGACGTGTTCGCGGGCCAATCGCTCCCGCAACTCCCGCGGCAGGCGACTCATCTCTCCCCGGCACCCGGCAAAGAAGAAACACCCACACACACACTAAAAGAAAGAAAGAAAGAGAGAGAGAGAGAGAGAGAGAGAGAAAGAAATGGGGGAAACAAGCAAAAAGAAAAAAAAAAGCTCAAACAATTGGGTTCCGAAAGTATAAATGTGTTTAGCCTTTCTATCCATATATATATATCTGTGATTAGTCTTTAGAAACCCAAAGTGCAAGTCAGTAAA
>NW_021639863.1:407017-408724 GCF_002087225.1 Trypanosoma theileri | reverse complement strand
CCATTATGAGCTTATTAGTCTCTATCTCGATCTCTATCCCGCTCAAAATGTCGCAATTCAGCACGTCTAACACCAAGAACAGACTTCTCAGGTGCTGTTACTGGAGAGAAACGTTCCATACATTGAGCTGCCCGAAGAAATTCTTGTTTTACAAGTTGAAACTTTGCAGGATGCAAATGTCTACCAAGGTTTAATCCACCAGTTCCAACATCTTCGTAAGGGTCCTCAATACAAAAATAATAGCTGAAAGTTCCTTTTTTATTCTGTGGAAAATTCCATCCAATATCAGATCGTCGACTCCTTCTATTTCGACTTAAACTCACTACTTCCTTCTCGTAATCAAAGTGATGAGCGTAAAAAATGAAAAACCCATGTAGTAAACGTCCTAACTCTACAGGGTCACAATCATGTAAGGGAGAAAAATCAGGATATCGAGGTAAATGAGCTGGATGTGGAAGTGACCATGGATCAATCCATTTCACTTGACGTGTAACTAATAAATAATAAAGAAACATAATAGTAACGGCGTAGGATGTAAGCATAGCTGCAGATCCAGCTCCAACATTTGTAGCTTTTCCCCATGCTTTAGCAGCCATAGCAGCATGTCTTGCCGCACTTGGACCATTATGAAGATAATGTCGAATAAGATAACTATTTTTAACTCCATAACCTACAAAAGAAATATCCCAACGATACATAAACATTTCAGGAACAAATCTTGGATCAAGTACATCACGAGTATAATCTTCACGCATACCACGTGTCATAATTTTTCCATCTGGAAAAAAACCAATAGCCTCAATCATTTGTTCTTTTGAAGTACATTGAATTGCAATACGACAACCATAAGTTGTACGATCTACCCAAATACCTTCTACATTTTCTCGTCCCATTTTTTCTGCAATATATTCTATTTCACGATCATCAATACATTGATTTCGTACATCAAGGAGAGCGGTTCGAGCTTTTCGATCTTCTTCTTCACTTAGTGGTGTATAACGTGCTCTTGCCACCTTTTCATCATTTGCAAATCGTAATTTTACAACAGGAGTACGTGCTTCTGTAAGGCCAAGAAGATTATTTCGAAGGTAATGTGGTACATAACGCTTCATCACTGTCCATAATTTGTCTGTTCGTTTTGCCTGCACCTCATGTGAAGGGTATGGATCATCAAACATGCAAGCAAGATCTAAATCACTTCCCCACTCCATTTGTCCATATGTTACCATAGAACCGCAGCAATACACTTTCGCATCCGGAGTCCATTTATCCGCTAAACCTTGTAATTGTTGTTGGGCTCGAATAGCCGTGCGAAACATGTGTTCAGGTCCAACACGTCTATTATTCTCTGCTAAGATTGCTTTACCCCACGTGGTATAATGATCAGGAGATGGATTTAATCGAGTTGTTGGCATTGAAACCGCGGTTTGACGGTACACCAGCGAATGACGCATCTGTCCACAAGAACTGATGCGCATTGGCGATTGGTTCCTATTATTTATTATACTCCCCTTTTTACCTCACCTTTACTCAGTAAACGCAAAAAAAAAAAGAAAAAGAAAAAAATCATTCAAGGATAATAAAAAAAAAATTCACTCTTTTTTTTTTTTGTTCTTACAAAAAACACAACTGCACGCACATACACATATACACATACATACAGAGAGAGAGAAAAAAAAAAAAAAAAAAACGACTAAATTATCCTAT
>NW_021639863.1:403525-407001 GCF_002087225.1 Trypanosoma theileri | reverse complement strand
AAATTATCCAAAAGAAAAAAAAAAAAAAAACATAAACATATTATGAGTAACTCACTGGAATAGAAACTCAAGAAGAAAGAAGAAATACTCCAAAAAAAAAAATAATAGATACGTATAGAAGAGCAAAACAAAATAATAATAATAAAAAAAAAACAGTAAATGATAAACATTTCAAACACAATGTTCACTCTTTTTCTTTTCGTCCTTGTTTTTTCCAACGACTACGACTACGGATCCTTTTTCGGCGTGAGAATGAAGATGGTCCTACATTTTTATCTTTTCTATGAAATTGAAGTTGTGTTTTGCGTCGGTATTCCCATGGTTTTACCGCATGATCACTTTGCCAAAGTCCACGACGAGCCGCACGTGCTTCCATCATCATTTTATGAAGCCGTGAGTTTGTTAGAAAGCCGCTATCCATTGCCCACGCCCATCCATTCTTCACCATAGACTCCTGCACACTTACATACTCTAAAGAAGGATCTGCGTTTGGATGATGAATGGAGATATCCGCTATTAGTCCTCCCCACTCATCCATACCAGCAACATTACAAATCACCACCTGTGATAAAGAGTAATCCTCTTTATTCTCCTGTTTTTGTTGTTGTTTTTCTTCTAAAAGTAATTTTTTTAAGTATATATGTGCTTCTTTACCGTATGGCTGATCTAATTCTGGTGCATCCACAAGACGCAGACGTACACGCACCATTTTCCCTTCTTTTGTATGACCATAGAATGTATTACCATCTATCACTAATTTAGGGGTAATCACAATAGACTGTCCAATCAACACAGTTGGCTTCTCGTACTGTAGATATGGGAAAAGCACTCCTACAATCAATACAACTGCTGCCACATAATAGCTCCAGACGCTTCTAAGAGGTAGGAAGGCCATAGCATTTCAACCCAACACTCGTACCTCTTTTGTTGCGATAAATAACAGAGAAAAAAAAAAACAAATGATTCCAAGTCAATGAAGGAATTCAGAAGACAAGAAACAAAGAGGGGGAAAGGAGGAAAAAAGAGAAAAAAAAAAGTACATATAAAATAAAATCCATATTTTATCCTCCGAAAGAAAGAAAGAAATACAAAAAAAAAAAAAAAAAAAAAACACTTTTCTTTTGACACACTGATAACAACAAGAAGTCTTTCCAGGGAGGATAAGTAAAGTAACTCCACCTTAACTGTTCATAACCTCCTTGATCAAGGTTTATACACCATCACAAAATTCCTTGCACATGCAATCCTCCCGCTTATGCACTTCATTGTTACCACAACGCCATGTGAGACTTATGCGGTCCCCACGATGTAGAGGTGGGAGAAAATCAGCCAATATGTCTACACGTTTCTCTGCAATTCCATGTGTCCATGCATAGCGTGCCTCTCCAGTCATAAGTATTAAACTCTTTGGTGATAATAATACGCCAATGGGTGCCGTCGCTTCTGGTGGTTTATCATATCGAGAAAACTCCATTACAGTGTGAGAACCAAGAGAGATAATAAATATACCATCTGTAAAAGGGGAATGTGCATCCACATGAGGGGCTATACCGGGTGGTCCTACTGTTGCTACTGTTCCTTCTGTCGTTGTTTTACTATCATAGTCGTAAAAATTTACAGTAAGTTGATCAAAAGTACAAGACTTGGTAAAAGAAGGGTAATCATGGATTTCATAAGATGAATCTTCATTACGCAAACGAGATCGCATCCAATTATAAAAATGTGGATTTTCATTTACAGATTCCCCAACATTTCCTAATTTATTTACACCATAGTAAAAACGTCTATTAAAGTGTGCAACATAACGACGGGAAAGGTTTTCCTTTTCAAGAATTGTAGCTGTAGGACCTTTAAGTTCATCCCATATTGCATCATGTTCATCTTGTGTAATAAAATCATCCACAATAAAAAGTCCAGGAACTTCAGTAATAGATTTACATGAAAGCATATTAGTATCTTTGCATGATTGATTTTTAGAAAAATGTAAAAGTTTTTCAGTTCCTATCGTAATGGGTTGAAAAATATGTTGTAAAGCATGAAATACAGCATCTGCCTTACAGCAAAGCATATACAATACGGAAAGACTACGATTAGGAGAAGATCCACTTTTCCAAATATTCGGCACAGGAATCATATAAACCACAGCCACCACTGAACTTTCATTAGGTACTTCTATTTCCATTGGATCTACATTTAATAATGATGTTAACGTTTTCAATTTATCACTTGGAGATACCAGGGCAAAAGGAAGTAGTGAACTAAAGTATATTCTCATTTCATCACTTTTCACTTGTGTATGTGCGAGAATCACCTGACGTAAATCAAACGGAGTGGCCCCTGCCTGAACACCGGCATTTAATGCAATAAATCCCAATGACTCTTCACTGTCTGGAGTTGCCGTGTACAGTGCGAGAGGCGACAAGTACCTTGCGAGGCACATTATCCACTTGCGACAACGGCTGCGCGCCTTTGCAAGTTCCTTGGGGGAATAATCCATCAAACTCGCCATACTTATCAAAGGAACAAAACGAACACACAATGGAAACAAAAAAAAAAATTATAAATATTTACTTATTATTATTAAAAGCTGTATTTATTAATGTATGAGAGAATCTTATTATGTTTGGTACTTTATATATATATATATAAATATTAGTACCACTGTAGACTTTACACCTAGCCCTCCCTTCCCCCTTTTGAAAAATTTACCTTTTGGTGAGATTGTCTCGTATTTCACGTCCTAATGAAATCCCTAAGCAGCCAAACCGTTGGAAGGATAAGCGAAAAACAAAAACAAAAAAAACAGAGATATAAATAAATAGGAAAACCAGAAAAAGGAAAAAAAGAGGATTACAATGAAACACAAAGAAGAAAAGAATCAAGAAAGAAGCCACACACATACATGAAGAAAAAGGATAGAAACAGTTATGTTTTGTAGAAGATTAAGAAAAACATGATTCAAATACAAATAAGGAAAAAAAAAAAAACACATGTCAAACAAAAAAATAATAATAATTAAAAAAAAATAAATAAATATTAATACACTCCATTCATCACATATATTGCCAAACTATCGCTGACACTTCGTACAAAGGCAAATCTCACACGATGCACAATACCACACACGTCTATGCGTAGCCATATCCTCGCGACGAAGGACATTCTCACCGCATCTGTGGCACAACACCAGCGACTCCCACTGCGTTCGTGGAATGCGGCGATAAATTTCATTTAAAGTTCCGGCGAGTTTTCCATCACGATGGCAGTTTGGACATTTCATCGGCCGCTGCTGCGCGTGCAGGGCCTCACCGTAGTAATTATGTGACACATTCGCCTTGAAGATGCGATCCTCACCGGTCATGCCGTTAACCCTAACTATATCCTCTAGTCAACCTTTTATCCCCCACCCCACTCTTCAGAACTGCTAGTACTACAACTAATATTATTATTATTATTATTATTATTATTATTATTAT
>NW_021639863.1:398957-403335 GCF_002087225.1 Trypanosoma theileri | reverse complement strand
ATATATATATATATATATATATAGTTTTAAGTTTACTCGCTACCACCATCATCATTATTCCAATCTTCTGATTTCGAATTTGTATTATTGATTTTATATTCCCACGCACGAGACCGCCTCTCGCGGTTCTGTAGATAATCACGACGTTTACTCTTTTCTTCTTCCTCTGTTGGGGCAACGTAGAGCCACCCATCGTCGATATCATCATTCTTCTCATCCTTATCGTTAATTTTGTTATTATTCGATTCTTGTTGAACATCTATAACGCTGCTATCTTTACAAGATATGGCCTCACCTGTTTCAAGACGTGATTTCTTAAGCTTCAACGTATTATTATCATCATCATTATCATTATTATTATCACCGTCTCCTTCTCCCACAGTCTCGCCTACATTTTTCATTTCCTTTCCTTCCTTGTTACCCTCATTATCATTATTATTATTCTTTCCTTCTTCTTCTTCCTTTTCTACCTTCTCTAAAGTTGCACTTTTCTCCTTACCAATAGTCTTCTTGACAGTTTCGACAGACCAGTTATGCACACGCAGAGAACGCAAGAAGGCAGTCATCTCCGAACAGACCGGATGTCGTCCAGCAGTGACGGGGTGATATTCCTTCAGTGTGTTGAGATGCGAATCTTCCGTCTCCCACGATGGCCGTGTGATACGACGTGCCTTATCACGTGCGGCGAGAAGAGTATCTGCAGATGGTGTACGGTTAAGATCAAGATCTACAATGTCTGCAGCGACGGCAGTAGTAGCAAACTGAGAGGCTTTCTCCGATACAATACCACTCCACTCATCCTCTAGTGCATGAAAACGAAGAGAACTACTATTACGTACGACACGATCATACAATTGATAGGAGGAAAGATAGAGATATAAATAGGGTCCAGGGGCAAGTGGGCATGAAAGACGACGTTCAGGTGAAAGGGACTCTTCAAATAATGTTTCTCTAGCCCCCCGAAGAACTGCTAATGTCATTCCAACTATTTTGCGTATCATATTAAAAAGAAACGAATTCCCTTCTATCTGAAATACTACAAAAGGAAGTGGAACATCACTAGGTAAACCATAACACTCTGTAATTTGATGATCCATCACTCCATCTATAGTATTACCATTACTATGCATAATATCACTTGTCGTGGTGGTATCCGATACTTTCTCTGTTTCAGAAATAATCTTTAATCCATCTTGATACTCCATCATGGTTGGACCCATTACATTTTGTGGAAGTAAAAACACACGAGGGGCAATTTCACAACGAGATACAGTACGTACAGCCTCATTACTATTGGGTAAAATAGCCTTTCGATTCATCACAGCTCCTCCTCTTTGAAACATCTCAACAGAAAAATTATGAAAACGATGGGTACCAACCACATACTTTTGTAAAAGTTCATTTCCACGTGTTACAGAAGCTGCAAGAGTCGCCATCCATGTTTCTGTATCATCCAAGTGAAGATCAAAAGTGGAAGAATTCTCCGCACGGCGACGAAGGGAGTCTGCGGCTTGTGGGAACTTTTCATATAAAGTCTTCCAGGTATCACAAGGCAGCAGTAATGCGTAGGCTGGAATTAAATAGCGATAGACACGTCGATTACAACAAAAACGAGGGATAAAATTCCCCATAAGAGGTGAAACCCGAGCCACACGCACCGTTAATGGCAGCACAGCATTTATTTTATCCGCCAATTCTTCACATCCTCCTAACGCCTCCAGCTTTTCTGTTGATACAAAAAGAGAGATGATATTTCGCACAGCGTGAACACCTCTATCGGTACGGCAGGAACGTGCAAAGTGATGTGCATCCCCCATCACTCGTCCACGCTCGAGGGCATCAATAATGCCAATATCTTTCAGTGCCTGCACGACAACCCCTTCGACGGTGTGATGTGTGGGTCCGTGTGTTTGCAGCTGCAGCCCGCGGTAGCCAGTGCCGCAGTACATCACACAAAGACCAATGAGGGTGTGATCTCTCGGAGCCTTGCGTACACATATCCGGCGACCCTCATAAACCTTACGTCGAGCCATTGGGAGGGGAATGAGACTTTCCTCTGATTTAGTAAATAAGAAAGAAAAAGAAAATAGAAAAAGAGAAGAAAGAGGAATTAAAAAAAAAAAAAATAAAAATTAAAAAAAGAAAAACATAGAAAGAAAGAGAGAGAGAGAGAGAAACAAAAAAACAAGACAATATGGAAAGGGAGATCCGTCAAATATTGTTAATAACGCCGTGCATGTTCAGTCACATGTGAAACGCCAATTGAAGTACAAAAATATGAGTGCAACTAACCAAGACGTATACAAGAAAAAAAAGTATACAAATATATATATATACTTCTTTTTTCATTTATTCTTTTTCATTAACTTTCACCTTTTCGTCTGGTTGTGTTGTTTGTTGTGAAGCTCTTTCCACCTGTTTTAAAATAGCATTAATTGTGAATGTCACTGCGGCTACCGTTTCACTTTTTTCACTCTCTTCCGTTGTGATAAAACTCTGACCCTTATCTTCTGCAATCGATAGCATTGGATCAATAGGAATAGAACCAAGAAACTCCACCTCATACATCTCCGCAAGTTTTTTACCACCACCTCGTGAGAAGATATCTGTGCAATGTGCACAGTGTGGACATACAAACCCTGACATATTCTCTACTATACCCAAACAACGAATTCCCATTTTATGACAAAACGACAACTCCTTCTTTACATCATCTGTGGCGACATCCTGTGGAGTTGTCACAATCACCGCACCGGCGGGATTTAATGGCCGCAGCACTTCACAAAGTGTGAGATGTTCATCACTTGTGCCTGGCGGTGTATCAATGATGAGATAATCCAATGCGCCCCAGTGAACATCCGTAACGAACTGTTTGATCATTGCATCCTTCTTTGGTCCACGCCACACCACCGCATCATTTTCACTTGGGAGTAAAAAGGCAATAGACATAATTTTAAGATTACCGGAATGCGGTGAGGAAGAAGAAGAGGAGGATGATGATGAATTCTCCAAAAGTGAGATTGGTTCCCAACCATTTTCCCCACGGTATACATCACGACCCGTCACTCCGCAGATCGTTGGTACACTAGGCCCACAAATATCAACATCCAGTAAACCAACTTGTTTCCCATGAATATACGTTAACGCAAGAGCTAGTTGACAAGCCACAGTTGACTTCCCTACACCACCCTTACCACTTACCACAAGGATAATGTGTTTTACATTTACTAAAGAAGAGATCATTTCTTCCTAAGATTTCAATTACATAGTCAAAAGACCAAAGGAAAAACAAATAAAAATATATTAATAACATTAACAATATGAACAGTATTGGAAATAATTATGTACAGTCAAGAAGTTTAAGGGGGAAAAAAAACATATATTTGAAGAGAGAAGAGGGGTGATGGTAAAAAAAAAAAAAAAAAAAAAAAAAAAACGCCATGTCACCACATTAGACTTGTAATATGCAGGCACAATGTGAAGATTTATTCATATTCATCTCAAATATTTCCATTTTCATTAGCCCCTTTTTTCTTTGTTTGTTTGTTTGTTTGTTTAAGTGGGGCACATGTATTCTCATGATGTCACTTTACCAGAAGACTTTACTTCTTTCCCCTCCTCCTCATCTGTTTCATTCGCGAGATCTTCCAATGCCTGCCAAATTTCCTCCACCTGTTGAATTAACGTGGATGGATTCGTCAGATCTAACACGTAGTAATTCACATTTTCTCCAACTTCTTCAAGTTGACGGCGTTCACGTTCTTGACGATCTCGCAAATACAAAAGTACATCCGCAAGACTTCGCATCCCACAGGTGTACATGGCTATACACACCACCATCGTAACTCCAACAAGGGCGTAGAGTGATCCCCACATCAGTGCTTTCCAAGCAAGTAATATTTGCTGCGGCGATGGTGGTGGGACTTTTTCCTCCTCTCCATCCCCGTATCGTTCCTCATCCATAATTTCTTCTACCGTATCACTATTGGGCCAAAGTGGTGATTCTTCTGCGCTACTACACTTTGTCTGTGGAGTCTTATTGTGAATATATCGAGCTTCCAATTCACGGGCGGAGGCGAGTTGCTGTTCCAACTCCGCACGTGATGGAATCATATCAGCCACCTCGCGGGCGGAGGGTACATTTGTCTCATTTACTTCGTGCGGCTGCAGCCGAAAGGATGTGCTGCTGCGATACGGCCGGGGTTTCTCTGAACACATACGCACAGTTGTGCATATTGATAGCGAAGACACAGTAGCCCCGCAGAGAGGAACCGCCACCACAGCAGTACACCGCCGCATTAGGAACACAGTCCACTATCAAATGTAAATGTGATATTTAATAATAATAATAATATTATTATTATTATTATTATTATTA
>NW_021639863.1:373102-398576 GCF_002087225.1 Trypanosoma theileri | reverse complement strand
AAAAAAAAAAAAAAACATTTTCTTATTCCTTTTTTTTTTTCTTTCTTTTACTTTTTCTCTTTTTCTATTTTCTTTTTTTTTATATCAGGAGGTCCAAAGACCTTCTGCGATGTTTCGTGCCATCACTGCCGCACCCTCAGCAGAGAGATATAAACAGTCACGCCAATTAGAAGTGTGTATTCCAGTACTATTCATGTGATAATAATCATTATAAGGGGCTAAAATACTACGAAGCCCAATACGTTGCCCTCCATTAACTGTCATCTTCACTAAACCTTCATTCGCCACCTTGTAGGATAAAACTTCCCTCTCATAAAAATTACATTTCTCACTACATACCTTTCCCTGTTCTCCTTCTGCAGGGCAAAAGTTCGATATTAAATCATCTACAGATGCCATTTCTCCTATCCCAGTTTTTTTTACCTTTTTACTAACATCTGTAGTCGAGAGAGCAGCGTGTGTGTTAACAGTTTCATTAGAATCCGCATGCACAGGATACCCAATTGGCATACTCACATACCAGACACTTCTCAACAGTCGTGTATATCGTGGTTTCTTTCGCAAGTAACGACTGATAGTTTTTCGCACATGTGTCTGAGCATTAAAGAGTGTTTGGGGAATAGAAGCAGCATCAACATTCGTCCATGAGGCGTTTGCCCCTGGGAGGACATTAATAACCATAACGAGATGAATTCCCATACAAGGATCACGTTTATCAATTGAAAACGAACCCTTACGTGAAAGAAGTTTTTCAAATACACGGTAGAGTCCAGGAAGAAAACGTCGAATAGCAAAAAAATCATTTTTAAATGGTAATACAGATTCCATATCTGCCAAAAAATTAGATTTTACCGGAACAGATACGGTATCATAACTATAAGATATATTGAATTTATTCGTTACTGGAGTACAATTACTTCCATGATGTGGCGTTAATCCAATATCTTCACGGAGTGGTGTAAATAAGTCAGAACTCAATAATCCTTTCTTCATATTTGTAGAGATCACATTTCCTGTTTTATTCCGTAATGCATACATCACAAGTGGGGCTATTGGTACACGTTCAATACTTTTCGTTTTTACCGTACGAGCCACAGGAGCTCCCACCTCTACAATATGAAAAAGTAATAAGGAATTGTTGTGTTTACTACACGCACATGTTTCTTCACTACTACTTCCACCTCCCACCGCATATTGTGGTAATACCATATCTGTACACCATGAACTATCCACATCTCTATCACACAGCATCGCAGAACCACCAACACAATTAGCCATTCGACCACTTTTACACTTAAAAAAATCAGAAACGAAGCATAATAAAAAAACTGCAATCATAATAACTAGCTCCATCTTTCTTGTAAGCCATGGAGCTTCGTTAACGGGCATTTTAAACCGACTCTACACACAAAGTATTTTGTCTACTTTAATCGTCTATCGGTTTTTTTTTCTTTTTTACGAGTATATATATACGTATATATATATTTCTGAATGTTTACTTTGACTTGAATATTTATTCCTCTTTACCAAAGATGGGAGTACACTGATCTATCTTTCTTTGTTAACACAATCCCCTCTTCTTCTTCCTCCTCCCCCACCACCTTTCTGTTTCTGCAATTGTACTCTTACTTAACAACACTGTCCCCCCCAAACTAAAAAGCCAAACAAGGGAGCGAATGTCAGAAGAAAACAAACGCAAAAACCTTTTTTTTAAAAAAAAAAAGCTAAAAGAGAGAGAAAGAAAGAAAAAGGAGAGAAGCATTTAAAAAAGATAGGAATCGTGTACATATATTAAACACACACACATACACAAAGTACGGAAGAACAAGCAAGAATAACAACAGTAACAACAACAACAACAAAAAAAAAAAAATAAACTAATGAACTAATTAAAGAAAGAATGAAACGGAGATGAAGAAGAGAGAATAGGATGAAATTAAAAAAAAAAAAAAAAGAATGAAGAAAGATAAATACATCATGATGATAATGATGATGTTAAGTGTAGGGTTTGTATAACTGTGTTTACAGCATCACAATATCACAAGTATTTTTCACTATCATAAAAAATCAGCTTTTTTTTCTTTTCTTTTTTTTTTTCGTTTTATTTGCTTTCATCCTTATTCCCCCCATTCACTCTTTCCATTCGCTCATTATTAATATTTTTTTTTTTTTTCATTTTCCTCCTCTGTACCATTCATAGCTGCTATTATTCTCTCATTGAATCAATATATAAATATAAATATATATATAGATGTATGTAATATACCCAATTCCTTAAAAATCTCATAATTGTTCTTCTTCTTGTTTCATTTATTTTTATTTTTCCCTCCCTATTCCTTTCTCTTCACCATTCCAGATATATATATATTACTCTGGATGTGAAAAAAAAACACACACATAATAAAAAAAAAAAGAACAGGCAAAGGAGACAGATAAAAAGAAAAAAAAAAGAAAAGAAGGACGAAAGAGAGAAAGAGATTAAAAAAAAAGGAATATTACAAACAAAAAATATGTTAAATAAAAACATCACATGCTTACAGCCCTTCTTCTATCACCATTCCAACACACAAGAAGAAGAATAAGAAGAATCCAACTCTCTCCCTACCCCTCCATTAGTTTTCTTTTTTTCTTTTTTCACAGACACAGAGAGAACGAAAGAGGTCCCATTTACTGCTAACTCATTCTCTACGAGAAGAGCATCAGGAAGGCCAACATGAGGGCAAACAGACCAATAGCCTCTGTAAGCGCGAAACCAAGAATGGCGTAGTTAAACAGCATCTTTGTCAGGTTTGGCTGGCGGGCGCAGGCGACGAGGAGATTGCCAAAGATGGTGCCGATGCCCAGACCCACACCGGCGAGGGCGATGGCCGCCAGTCCGGTGCCGACGTAGTGAAGTCCCTGAACGGAGATGGCCACCGTAGAGGCCCGGCGCACCGCCAACGCGGAGGAGACCGCAGTGGGAGTGGCCGCCACTCGACTCACGGGCTTGGCAACAATACGGCGGAGCATACTTTCTCTTCGGGGGTTTATCTGTTTAACGGACTGTGGTGACTAGAGTCGTTTAGTAGATAGTGAAAACTAGCAAGGGAGCAAGGGAGCAAAGAGAAAAGAAAAAATAAATTAGAAATATACTTCTTACTGTGATCAAGTCTTGCACAACAAAAATAGAATGAAATACACGCGAGAGAACTCAATATAAATAAATATTTATATATACTAAAAGAAATTCATTACCAAACCCAACGCTAATGAACCAACAACGAGGAAAAAGAAAAGAAAAGAAAAAAAAAACATAACAAACTGAACTTACCATCTACAAAATGAATCATCCGGTAGCAATTACAAAGTGGCAGATTTTAAGGTGTTTTTTTTTCCCCCTCTTCGCACCCCTCCGTGTGGGGAGACTAGATATTGGGTTGAGTGAGATGGTAAAAAAGTAGAAAAACAAAATAATTGTCCTAAACAAAAGAGAATTTGTCATCAAATAAATAGTACTGCTAAATAAACAGACATTATGTTAAACCTGAATTACTTTATTCTACAAAGTAATCCAATATCACGATAATATATATATTCAGAAAGAGAGGGGATAAAGTACGATAAAGAAACAAACAAACAAAAAAAAAAAAAAAAAAAAAAAAACACTGTCAACAATGAATATTACTACAATAAATCATCTCCTGCTGACGGAGAAGCTAATGGATCCACTGAGATTGGTTCTCCTGCTCCTTGTATGGCTGCAGAGAGTGGAGATCCGAGTAAAGGATCGTTAACAGCAGCCGTTGGAGTGTCATCCAATAACAAGTTATCCAATACACCACCTCTTTTTTCTGTTGGTGATGTAATTGGTGAAAGAACATTCTTCTTTTTCTCTCGGGCATTTATGAGTTCAAACTTTTCACTGTTCTGAGCACTGATGCGATCATTATGTACCCGTACCTCACCATTAACGGTCGCGAAAAATTTTTCAAGGCGAAACAAGACTTCCAACTCTTTTTCAAATTCTGCATATGCCGAATCCAAACTTGCCTTCATCTTTATTCTTTCAGCACTTTCACCACTCTTCGCTACAGATAAATCCTGCTTAAGTGTAGCAATTTCAGCTTCTATAACATTCTTTTCCTTCTGTTGGGCACGACGGCGAAGTGCTATATCATCTTGATGTTTTTTAATTGATTTTGACATCATCTCCGCTACTTCCTTTTCTATAAGTGCATCTTCATTCGCACCGCCGGCCACCAACTCCTCTTGCAGAGCCTTTATTTTATCCAATACACGTTCACATTCCTCATGTTTATCCGCCACTTCACGGTGTAATTGCATTTGTGTATGTTCCACACTCGCCTTTTGTCCACGTGCTGTGGCCTCATCACCGCCCTTTTGTTTTAAAGTGTTGACTTCTTCATTGAGTGCGGCCACTTGCGCCTCCACTTCCTGCAATTGCGACTGCAATGCCATCACATCTCGCAGTCCATCATCTGTGCACTCTTCGAGAATGGCACGTTGTCGTTTGATCTCCGCCACTTCCCGCGGTGTGCGGTACCCCTCCGCCCGCTTATCACTATAATAGGCGGTGATCTCCCTTTCAGGGGGAATATCCCGCAGAGTGACTGTAGATCGACGGTGTGCCTCTAATATCTTCACAAGTATTTCAGTGAATTTATGTAAAGCGGTGGGGGTTGGAAAACTGACGTGAACGTCCACTTGTTCTGGTGATTTTAATATCAGGTGATTCTCTGATGTTAAGAAGGAAAGGAGTTTCTTATCCTTGGCTTTTTTTTGATATATTTCCGTTATTTTATCATAAGGTGTCACTCGATCCATAATGCCATTAAAATCCACCACAAATACTGCAAGAGGTGTTAATGTAAGAATACGGAATTCAGCATGATCTTCCCTACCATCATAGTAAGAACATCGATCCACATAATACATTTGATTCCCTTTTAATCGTCGAAAGTCATGATCCATTTTACTGTCATCCACAAAGGAAAGACCGTTAATGGGTTCCACACGACTGCCATCACTCACTACAACAGGTGTAGAATTCTCAATATCGTCTGGGGCTCCCACTGAAGATGACATGATGTGCGAACTAGTGGGAGAAAATAATATGTACACTGATAATAGTAGTAATAGTAGTAGTAATAATAGTACTATTGGTTTGTTTTGTACGTGTTTTTAAAACTTTCTTTCACATTTATATGTTTACACATGAATAGGGAAACGTGTAATAATCAATTATGATAGAATAAAAAAGAAAATAAGAAAATAAGAAATAAAATAGAAAAAAAAACTCAACAAGAAGAAATAAAATACCACAGCTCATTCATAGTAGTAATGAAGAGATCTATACACACAAACCAATAAACGGACACCCAAAAACAAAACGAATAACAACAACAACACGTAACTCTTCTCTGAATAGATTCCATAAATCTCAAAAAGAAAAAAACAACAACAACAAGAGTTACCATTATACGTTCATCCCAAACAAAGACAAAAGTCGATGTATATGCGGAGATTTATTTGAAACAGACTCATCACCAAAAAGTTCCAGTAACATCTCTGCAGGATCACGTATCAGATCATCCTCCTCCTCCTCCATATTATTATTATTATCACCAATGATGTGTTTCTTCTTCTTTATTAACTTTTCTTGTTTTTCTGCTTCCCTCGTCTCCACCCCTGCAATGACGTGTTGCAACATTTGCACATCTGTTGCCTGCAGTAACGGTTGCAGTTGTTGCAGCATCAATCGCATTAATCCAATCAATTGATTTGTCACCAACTCACTTGGGGAAACATCCACAAGTAAAACAATACGCTCTGCAAAAGATGCCGCATTTACATGTTGAGATACCACCTGAGCCAATACAGTTAAAGCTCTATCATCCCCAAAAGGGGGAACACACCAGGCAAGGAGAATCCCTAAATGTATACTAAACAAATCGGATTGAACAGAATCGGAGGAAAGAAAAGGATGAAGTGCAGAATGAAGAAAATGACATCGTAGAGATGTATCGCCTCGCCTTAGAATAACGCCTAATAATGCAAAGTATGCAGATTCCAATTCACTTGATGGTGTTTGTGTGAATACCGTCACCGCGTGATCAATTAACCCAGACGAAATAAACTCCATCGGTTCAGGAGAGAGTAGTAATAATGTATAAGCACATCGAACCACAATATGTAAAAGAGACATATCCCGTTTCATATTCTCTAAACACCATAAAAGAGCATCTCGTGTAAATGAATTCCAAACATACGCTGCTCGAGACATTGTGAGGAGTAACTCCCATGCGTGATCCTCTACCCATATTGTTAACTTACCGCCCATTACTGTGCATGGAACCACAACTGTTGGAAATAACGACCACAGACGATCACTTAACTCTGGTGCCGCAATAGAGGCACAGGCCCCAACACAATCTAATAACATTCCCATTGCTCCAGCATCAAACTCTTCCTTTTCTTCATCATCATCATCATCATTATTATTATTATTATTATTATTATTATTATTATTATTATTGTTATTATTATTATTGCTGGCATTTACAGTAGTTTCCGCCTCACTTACAAAGCGATACACCGCTGGGAGTAAAACATCAAGCAATAACTCTCCAGTACCAACATCAAGAATACCACGTGTAATCATCGCATACACAAGAGCAGAAAGTCCCTTTACACTAGATGGTGAATGTAACTGCGGTAAAAGACGTTGAATTGCTAATAATATAGTATGCACATACTCTGGAGTCATCTCTGCAGAGGTGAAATTAGAGTCATCAATGAAGTTTCCAATAGAGCGGAGTGTACACAACAATACGACTGTGTGTGTTGTCGGTTGTAAAAGAGATCCTAACGCCATATGCACTTGACGACGCATATGAACATCACAAACAGACTCACACCACATCCCAACAATCCACACTACACGCCGCAGTACAAAGGGTGAAGTTTGGGAAACACTATTATTATTATTACTATTACTATTAGTAGCAGCAGCATTTGTAATAAGTGGGAGAAGTTTTCCTGTAAGAAATGCAAGATAACTTTCCGGGTCTTGTCCAACAGACATTGTATAGTAACATATACCAATAGCATGCAGTGCGGCTGTTACTTGTCCCACATCACCACTCTCCAACAAACTATTAATAATACGCCACGCTACTGTTAAACTCACCGCAGCACAATGTGTAGATCCCGTTAACGCCAACAACAACTCCTCTGCACAACTCGTTACAGAATTCTCATCATCCAACTCCACATCCAATTCTGCAGCGTACACCTCCGGTTGCACATCCCACGCCCGCAAACAAGTCGCACTCGTGTCATCTGCAAGTCGCATCATCACAGACTCCATCATATGTGCAAGTAATGAAGAGTTGGCAAGTGTTGTTAAACAACCCGCCGTGAAAGTATCCGAGTCTTCTGCAGAAAACATCGTTGTAAGAAGTCGTAGAGAACGACATAACATCTTCTCTGTTGTTACAACACCAACTGGACTAGACAGAATAGCATCTATTAAACCAAAAAGAGAAACATCAGGATTTCCATTATGTGGTCCTTGAATAAAAAAGGAAAGGGTTAACTCTTGTAAACGTGAAGGAAATACACTAACCATCTTGGCTTGTACCTTTATAGCATATTCTAATAGACGTTGACAGCATTGTTGTTGTTGTTGAGATTGTTGGTCCATTGTACTTAAGGCCCTTGCGAGTCTCCATGTGGTTTCTAACAAGTATGGATAAAAACTCACTTCAAATACACCAAAACCAAAAACACGTAGGGCACATTTCAACAAGTAAAGGAAAGGAAGATAATGCTCTACATGATCCCATGATGTACTTGCTGAAAAGAGAGTCGACATAACAGGAACGAGAAGCTTACATAGTTTAGGAAATACACCACCAATACGTTTTTTCTGTGCTTCCTTGAGAAAGATATGAAGTGCTAAAAGAGTCTGTGTTGTAAATCCTACTGTATTCACATTATTATTATTATTATTATTATTATTATTATTATTATTATTATTATTAGAAGCAGATCGAATAGCCGCATCTGCTAATAATGTGGCTGTTCGCTCCATTGGTGTTGGTAATGCCCCTGGGGCTGCCTTCACACCACATCGCATTACCATTAAACTTAACACAACGGCCACTTTTCGGCTCAACGCGAGTAATGGAAATGTCTCTGTTAACAATAACTGCAAATAACAATCAATCATATTAAATTGAATTTCTTTGGGAACACCATTATGCCATGATTGCTCCACAAACTCCACCACTGTAGAAGCTATAAAAAATCTCACCGCTGTTGGGACTCCAGGAGAAGATATCACTTCCCATGTATATGTAAGAAAAGACTCTGGAGTAGTTTCTTGTATATGACGCAGTTGTGCAGATGCTTTTTTTCGTTCCTCATTATCTGTAGATGTTCGCAGAATTTCTAGTAATGCGTCCATCATCGTCTACAGCTATTCACACTACAATTTAACCATTACCAAATCAAAAATATAATAATAATAAAAACACAAGGAGAGAGAAAAGAAAGAAAAAGTTCACACACATAAATAGATTCGCACACACACACAGAGAAATAAAGAGGGAGAGAGAAAGAAAGAGTATACAAACCTCACAGTTTTTATTTTCTCCTCTTGTAGGTGAAAAAAAAAAAAAAAAACATCACACTACCACTAGGAGAATCACCAACAACAATCAAAATAACAACAAAAACAACAACAACAATGACTTTCCAAAAATTTGTGAAAACAACAAACAAACAAAAAAAAAAAAGTAAAAAAGAAATTACACAAAATTACCGACAGCTTCATCAATCTGTTGGGTTAATCGCAGCATCATATCTTGTGATTGTACGTCAAGAGGTTGGAATCCCACTAATCCATAACCATCAATAACATCCATCACAGACTTACTGTAGTGATATAAATGACCACCATCTTTATTTAAATCAATTGCCTCTACTTCTTCATCATATTTCGCTTCCTTCCTTGGATCTAAACGAGGACTACTTTCATTAGCGGTAGGATATAGTTTTGCTCTTCGGTGTTCACGGCGTCTTTTCCGTAGTTGTTTTTTCCATAAACGATCAAAGTCTTCTGCCATAAAAGAAGAAGCACGTAAATAAGCCTCACCTTCTTCTACTTCTTCAGGAGATAAAGTATCCCATTTCGTCATTACATTCACATGCGGTAATTCATGATCAATCATAGTTGTAATACTTAACAAACAACTTGAAACATAAGTGGAAATATCACGTGTACAAATAGCCGCATCCACAAGATGAACTGTACATAATGTACAACATAATCGTTTCTGTAAGACTTTAAATAACTCATGCATAACTGTAGATCCAACATAGAACTCCACCTGACCTGGACAATCTACAATAAGATAAGGAGCACGTGTAGAATAACAAGAAGAAGAAGTTGTTGTTGTTGTTGTTGTAGCGAGATCCCGTAGACGTCTTTCCACTGCCATTTCAATATTATTTACAATCCACTCCATATTCTGTTCAATCACGGAGGCGCAGAAGATGTAACTTCCATTTGGCCCAAGTCCCTCATCCATCATCACACGGGCGTGAGAGACCAATTCTCTTATATCCATATCGCACGGGTACGGGAAGATATCTTCATTCGCGGGATCTAAATTCAACAGCACAACAGGCCGCGTGGGATCGTAAACACTAAGAAATTGTCGTTTTCCTTCACAGTAGGTTGTCTTTCCACTTCCAGGAGGTCCGCAGATGAGTTCACCGAACATACTCAAATGTTACTCTTTCAAGCGAAATATTTCCTTTCGTTTTTTCTTTTTCTTTTATATACATATATATATATATATAATTGTAAAGAGTTATTGTGTGAACAAGATGTATTTTTTTTTTTTTTTCGTTGTTGTTAATATTATTGTGTGTTTACGAAGTTCGTAAAAATAAAAAAAAAAAAAACAACAACAAAAAGAGAAAAACAACAACAAAAAAAAAGAAACATGCAAGTATACCCGATAAATATAACAAGGAAGAACCATTAAAAGGACGAAAACAAAAAAAAAAAATAATAATAATAATACCGGGGATTTGACTCACAGCTCAAACATTGCTCTCCTCTTTACTAAGAGTTGGGGATAGGAAAGAAGTGTGCAATAAAAGAAGATGTTTCCATCTGCCTATTCATATTTCTTGCTTGGGCTAAACGTTCCTCCAAGTAGCTACGCTGTACTAAATATTGAAAGAAAAGAATGAAAAGATCAACCAAGTACACAATAGCTGTATATATATATATATATATATATATATATATACATAACATATATATATTCCGTCTCAATAGCAAACAATTATACACACTCTTTCTAGTTATACGTAAATAAATAAATAAATGTAAACGTATTCCACGATTTATTCGGCACTTCCTCTTTTTTTTTTTTTTTTTACGATGATTATTTTTTTCTTTTCCTTTTTTTTTTCTTTCGCAAAATGCATCAACTTCCAATAGGATCTCCTGCATATATGCAGGTTCGCTCATCCCACAAATGTTGAGGTTCCCGCACCTTTGCACGTTTACGCCTGTACAGTTGCCGCCAAACTCCACTACCGCCCACCGCATTAATAGATCGACTGAATACACTCAACACTACCTTCTCTACTGTAGATGTATCTGTGGTGTATTCCAGTAATTGTGATAATCTCTCATACGTCTCGCGAAACTTTGGCACCACACGAGAAGAGAAGAGAGAAGCGGCAACAGAACAATTCGCATGAGGCATTAATGGATTCATCACACATAATTCAGATGAAGGGGGTTTATCGAAGATACGCTTGTTAGCATAATCTATACCTCTTCGTTTATGATCAAACTGCATACTGTAGTATTTAAGAAACCCAACCAGACAGACAGCATAACTGTCTCTACACTCTGGTGGATAATGATCAGCAACTTCTGCATGTAAAAACCATAATACCATCACGGATGTGGGAAAAGAGCCGAGACCACCAACACTTGGATCATCCAATCTCCAGTTTGCCACTAGTGCCTTTACTAATATAGTAAGACCACGGGCAAGCCGAAACTGCGGCTTTAAAAACTCTTGACAAAGAAATCGTGAACTTATTTGACCATCCTTTAAAAAGGAAACATCAATTTTCTTTCCTCCACAGTGTTGAGCCTTCACAATAGGAACTTTAGCATGTGCAATTTGTTGAATACTGTGAAAGGAGGGAGAAAAACGTAAAGCATTCGCTACGGAACGGAGTAAACCCGAATATATTCTTCTCCGTTCTCGCCTCGCTACAGAGGAGTTATCACCTCCTTGGGCAATAAGTTGTAACATTAAATTCCCATCCGAGTAATTATTATTATTATTATTATGAACGCCTTTTCTTTGCATGCCACTTCCACGTTGAGTTGTATTGTTTCCTCCTCCCGTGGGTGAAAGTGGGGAGGCCACAAAGTCCACATCACTACTTGGAATGCAGAGACCTGTATACCAACTACCAAACAAATCCACTCGCCATCCCAAACGAAAAAGAGAAGATCCCAAATCTTGTAAAACCTGCTCTGTATCTCTACGCTCTCTTGAAGTTGGTGTGATAATCTCCAAGAAAGTGAGAAAAGCTGTTTCTAATGGAAGAGTATCATGTAATCCTTCAACTTCAGAAGTACTGGGTGAATTGGCTACAGGAGCGGTATTTCTCACTTCTGTTCGTGTTCGTTTATTCATCGAATCGGTATTATCATCATGACGCCCACGTCGTTTGCCTGCATTAGCATTTCGATTTAAATCAGATCCAGAATCTCCATTACTACGGAGTTTTCCAGTAATATCTGCATTTAATTGAATATTTCCACCATTTTTTAAGTACTGTGAAATTGTCTGCGGATTATCTATTGAAGCTATCACTTCCTTTTGTAGAGCATCTAACTGCATGCTTTGCATTTCTGCTTGTGTGTGTTTTCACTTGATACCACACTCTTTTCTAATTTTTTTTTTTTGGTATTCTCCCTTTGGAGCAAATTTATACCGGTACCTTAAGAGAAAAAAAGAAAAAATAATAATAATAAAAAAAAAAGAAAAAAAAAAAAAGAATTAACGAGACCCATAGAGATATGGAAACAAGTAAAAGAAGAAAAGAAAGATTCCAAATATACACATACACGTGTACATAAATATAAACAAAAAAAAAAAGAAAAGTTCATTGAAGAATAAGTGCATTGACACAAAAGTGTATATTACATATTTTTCCACCATATTTTTTTTTTTCTTTTTCATTTTTCTTCTCTTCTCATTTCCTTCTCACAGGAGGAAAAAATAAGAAAATAACAAGAAAGAAAGAAAAAAAGGAAGAAAAGTAAAAAGAAATGATGAAAAAAAAGGGGGTAAACGCAGACCTCTCATCATCATCATCATCATCATCATCATCATCATCATCATCAAAGAACCTGCTTTAAGAGTTGTTGTTGGTGGTGAAGAGAGGCTTGATGTTGCTCAACACGATTGCGGGAGAGACGTTCCCCTAGCAATGTATCAATCTTCTTTTGAACCACACGATTAATATTATTACCATGTAGAACAAGAGAGGACATGCGAGAATTTAATTGTGTGGCATCAATTAAATTACTTGCCCCCCATTCTCCAATCTCGTTAGAAGATAAATCCACAACAGAGATAGAAATACTATTTACAATACTTCTCGAAAGTACTACAGCCGCCTCATCATCCAATTTGTTATCACTTAAATTCACCTCTGCAAGTGTGATGGTAGCAGCAATAAGACTTGCAATTCGCATTCCTCCTGTTGGTCCAAGTTCACATGAACTCAAATCAAGTCTTGTAAGAGCACTACTCTGATGCATAATGAGTCCCTTTGCAATCTCATCTCCACCAACACTTCCAATCGGATTCCCAGAGAGACACAAAGAAAGAAGAAATGTATTATAGGCAAGTCCATCATGGGCAAGATTACGTGCTCCCACTGCGGTGATGGTATTCAACCGAAGATCCAAATACTCCAGTGTTGTATTTTCTCTTAACATCTCTGCAAGCGCTTCTGTAGAGGCATCTGTGGCATTATTGTTGCCGAGTGTTATTTCCCGCAGACACCGATTCCGCTGCAGGGCGTTTGCAATAGCCGTGATGCCTGTACATCCGAGATGATTACCATACATTTGTACACTTTGTAAGGGTGAGGCTGGGAGTGCCAATAACTTGGCAATACTCGCAGCCCCGTTAGGTCCAATTTCATTTAATGAGATATCAAGAGATGTTAAGTAGGCATTTTTCTCAAGTCCTTGAAAGAGTAAAGCGGCACCTTCCTCACCAATTTTATTAGCACTGAGTCCCAATCGTGTGAGGGCGGTAGACATGGAAATAGATTTAATTAACTTCCGCACACATCCCGCTGTGAGTCCATTCCCTCGTATATCTAGTAACTGCAATTTTGTAGATACATTAATTACACTTGCGAGGGCATCACACCCCTCTTTTCCAATATCATTATATCGCAAGAGTACCTCCCGCACGGGTGAAGACTCCAACACGGCGGCAATTCGTTGTGCCTGCAGTGGGCCGAGTTGATTATCAATGAGATCGACAACTCGCACCGGTGCTGCGGTGGCCCGTTCGAGAAGAAGACGTGCAAGAGCGTCGCCCTCTGCTGGAGTGATGGGCCGCCACGCACACTCCACGCGAGTTTCATCTGTGCTGATGGACGCGGTCGGATTTATTTTGCCGCTGCCGGTGCTGCCCGCCATTGCATTTGAGTTTGCGTCCCGCAACGTCATTTGACTCCAATGAAGAAATGGAAATATATATATATATATTTAAATATATATTATCCCTATACTTGTATATATATATAGATAGAGAGAGAGAGAGAGAGAGAGAGAAAGAGAGGGAGTGTGTCTAGTAATACATACAGGGAGGCAGTATAATATAAAGATGGGGATAAATCCATCAATAATAAGAAAAGGAGAAATGATAAATCAACTATATTCTCTAACTATACAAAACTCACAACTACGCTCATTTGTTTTTTATTCGTTTTTTTTTTTTTTCTTTCTGCTCATGTGAATAGACCATATAGTAACAGAATGTATCATTTTCTCTCCCTCCCAAAGTGAGGGAGAAATGTGTTGCACAAATGGATAGTGTGAGTTAACACCAAGCTATCTCAGGAGCATCGGAATAACTTGTAAACATTTATTATATATATATATATATATATATATATAAACACAAACAACCACATAAAAACAGAAGAAAAACAACAAAAAAAAAAACAGATTAAAGAAACATAGATACAAAAGGGGTATACATATGCAAGATAGTTTATTTCCAAGGAAATCAAATAACAAAAAAAAAAAAAATGACAACAAAGAAAAAAGTTAATATTAAAAGATCAAAAAAAAAAAAAGAAAAAACAAGAAATAAACGTCGATAAAGTAATAAAACTTTATTGGTGATCATTTCCATTTCTTGTTTTTTCTTCCATTACCTTGCATGAACTGTTTTTATCATATAAAATGCCATTTTTTTCTTTTTTCTTTCTCTTTCTCATCATCAATCTATCTTCAATAACCTGTTGAACTGTATCCATCTCTCTTTTACCACAGTATATATATATATATATTATGTCAAATACCTCTGTGGATATTTTTTTTTTCTCCTTCTTAATTTCAACCTTCTTTTTTTTCTATCTTCTCCAATCATTGATATTTTCTTTATCTATGTTCACTTCAATTTCACCACACCTGTACACTACTTAACATTCAAAACAAAAATAACAAAGTACATTTGCACCATCAATTTAGACAACATTTTGCATCCTTCTGCAATATATATATTATTCCTTTTACTGGTCATTTCACTACTCTTCTCTCCTTGAGTTTCTATCTTAATCGTTATAACCGATTTTTTTTTTCTTTTTTTGCGTTCCTTTCACCTCCGGTTCCATCATACCTTCTAGAGAAAAACTCATTTATACGCACAGACACACACACTGCGAATCCATCTAATCCATTTTTTTTTTTTTTTCCTTTCCATCAACATGAACGAAGAAAAAAAAAAAAAAAAAAACCACTTTCAGGTGTAAACACAAAGAATACTATTTCTCTTAGTTGCCCCCCACTACTACTGCCAGTAATAATGAAATAAAGAAAGCCCCAAAAGGGGAATATCGCAGGAAGCACACCATTAATAATAACAACAACTATATATATATATATATATATATATAAAGGTGATTAAAAATTACTATCTGAACCATCCATACCCCTTCGAGGATATGTACCACCAGTTCTCTCCGGAAGACCGGTATTGGCATTTAAAGGATTGGAAGATTGTGTTAAGAGTTCCTCCCGAATGGTTTCAGCAAGTTCAGAAAGACGTAATCGCATATCAATATGACGATTTCGCAAACATCTTTCATTACCAGGCATCACTACTCTATCACAGGAAGTATCCAACAATTCCGACGGACCAGCATTCCTCTGTTCCCTACACAACTCCTGTGGAGTATTCTGATCTGTGTGTTCCCCAGCTTCTGAACGGGTTTCTTTATTATCCTTATCATCATTATCATGACTGGTATTCTTACTTTTATTAAGAGCAGCAAGAGCAATAGCAGTAGGACGTAGAGTTTCTTTTCTTTGTTTAGATTCCATATCAAGTACCGGGGATTTACCCAGTGAAGTGAGACGACTTCTTCTTCTTGTCATCTTATTCGTATCACCATCCCGAGCCGCATCTAAATCTATTGTGGGAGTTGAAGAGTCCGTACGTCCCTTCTTCCTTCTCTTTCCCCTTCCATTAGATTTATTATTATTATTATTATTACCATCTGAATGTCCATCTTCTGACATTTCAGTATAATCTTCATTATTTGTATCATCATCATCATCACAGACATCCACTGCGGTAAGTCTTCGTAAGTGTCTTCTTGATGCCAATAAATCTTTATAACTTTCTCCAGTTTCACTTTCACTTCGTACTGTACGTAAAGTAGAAAATAAATGAATAGAGGCATTTCGTCGTTGAGCTAATCTAGTATCAAGCATATCCGCATCCACAGGTTCTGTAGGTATACGTTCATATACATCAATAAGTGGAAATATACGGTAATTTTCCTCATCAATTTGAGATCTTAAAAGAAATCTAGTGGTAAGATCAGGATGTGTTTTATAATATAATAAAGACATCAGACGTATATGAATAAATCTTGATCCAGATCCTGTAAAATGTCTTGATGACATCTTTTCAAGACATGCTTGATGTAGAATTAATCGTTTTCCCACATGTCCACTTATCTCATCATTTTCCTCTGGTCGACGAATAGGTTGAAAAAAGAAAAAGGCAATAAATGATAATGGTTCAATTGCAAATAAAATAATATGAGGAACCAAAAGAATGAGACCTGTTACAATGTCAATAGCATATAATGTCAACCACGACCACACTCCAACCTTTGGTTCATCCATTGAAGAGAGAAACCAAACTCGTGATGTAAAGGGAACAAAGAGACAGGTTAGAATAACATAGAGTAGAAAGGTATACCAATGAGATTCGAAAAGAAAATTATTACCAGCAATAGTAATTTGTAAAGCATTAAATGTATTTACAAAAGCTAATCCTCGCATTGGAAAGAGGAAACAATTCAATCGTGTGCTGGTAAAGAACAAATCATGCATCATTGTACGTACAAGATTTCGAGGTGAAATAGCAGCCATTATCGCATATACAATAACCAATACAGCATAGAAAAGTGGAAATAACGAAGGAAGTTGTAGACGTACAGCAATTTCTTTTATAGGTTCAGGATAAACAACCCAATTAGACATATTCACCAGTAATGTTAATACGTATATAATAAAGTTTATAAAAAGTAATATAATAACTAAAATCATCCTTTTTGTCCAAACACGTTGAGATCCAGGAGCATAACGTACAGGAAAAAGTGTACGATAGTTAAATACATACACACCATCCTTTTGTACAATCGCACGATGAACAGCAACCACTTCACGAGAATGTGGAAATGTTTGAAGTGTTTTTGCCGCCTGATCAACTGCTTCTGGAATATGATGATTAGCATATAAAGCTAGTGTTAAACAATTTTGAGCTAACACACTACGTGGATAACGTTGGGCAAGACAAATCGCTCGACTAATAAAATTCTTTGCTCGACTAATTGTACGATATTGAGCAAGGACAATACTTCCTAATCGTACATTTGGATGAAATTGTCTAATCCGTTGAGCCCACTCCCCACACTTTCGTAATACTTCTTCACCGAGAATATCACCTTCTTGTGTGAGTAAAGTAACCGTCATGTGATTTGTACTCGCCCGTGCCACCGCATCTTTTGCCGTCATTACTTCTAATAAAGTATTTAATACTTCTGCTCCAACACAACAACCAAAGTAATATACATTTAATGGAGAACATTCCGTAAAGGCAAATTCTACAGAACCAATAATTTCTTCTGCACAGGCAACAGCTAAGGAAACATTTTCCCATGCATCTATATATTTATGATGAGCAAATTGATGATGGGCTCGGTTCATATAAAAAGGAAGCATTTGACGTAAAGAAGCATATGTAGGAACTTCTTTTGGATATAATAATCGTCCTGCTGGTGTGTGTGTACGCAACTTGGCACAATCACTTCCAAAACCACCATAAAAGACTGGAGCCATGGCAAGATAAAGTTGTCTTTCTGGTGATAATTGTATATTAAGAAGTGTTTTAGAATCTTCTAATGCCGTACAGGCAATAACGAGTAAATCTAAAAGAAGTTCTCCCATATCATCCGTTGTGTTATTTAAAGTGTTTTGAATAATTTTTACTGCAGACTCCATAGAACCAAGTTGAACAAGTGTTAAAGCATGAATATACTCACATAATGCGTAAGCGTAACGTCTCTGTGAAGAAGGTCCTTCATAATTTTTAATTACATCCAGAGATTCTGGTAATGGCATAAGAAATGCAGTTAAACTAGCACCTACAGCTGAAGTAAACTCATCTTCGTCACGTAAGAGAAAAACGGCATCATGAGATGCGAAAACTCGTTCACCTAATGCAATAAAAGACATACAACGAATAAAATACGCCATAATTCGCAAGTTGGGATCTGTAATTTCATATCCAGTTTCTTCTAAACTTAAAAAATCTGTTGCAGCTGTAATAGCACTACGGTAATGATGTGTTTTCCATGCAGTAACGGCAGAAATAAAAGCAGCTTCTCCTATTCCACACTGGGAAAGAAGAATATCTTCTACATCACTACAAGATAATAATTGAATCGGTGAAGCTCGTTCTTGTGGACGAACTTTCTTAAGATGTGCGGAAGAACCAACATTATTATGTAATAATGGACATCCTTGTTTAAAAAGAGCAAAGTAGTAACGAAACCATGCAACTTCTGGTGGTTTATAATCATCATCATATAAGAAGAGTGCAATAATAAACCAACGGTGAATGCTATCCCAATTAATAGTTTCACAAGTATCCATTACAGCTCTTCTATACTCCTCATCATTAGCTCGAGCACTTTTTCCAATAACTTTAGAAGCTATTTTAGGACTCGACATCCAACTTGCCATGACTTCACTTGTACGAAGAAGAAAGTGATCTTCTGTTTGATTTGGCTTTAAATATCTTTCATGTGCGACTACACAAGATGCGATAATGTAAGCCTCCATAGTCTTTATAGCCTGTTTTGTTTCTCCATACATAATAAGAGATGCTGCCATGCAAATAACATCATTATTGACTTCACTTAACTGAAATGCCTCGTGAAAACAGCCGAGTGCCAAACAACGCCATGCCCGTGGACAGTGAGTGACTGGTGGTGCTGTGGTGGATGTGCTTGTGCGGTGATGCCGCGAAGGGCCGCTGAAGGGATCGGCGTGAATGTGTTCGGAGCCGTCGGTGGGGAAAACGTAATCATCACGGGGTGGACCCAATAAGGAATGGGTGTGCATGAGAAATTAACTCTACACCCCACACCCCCACACACTCAAGAGAAAACAGAGAATATATATATATATATATATATATACTTTTGGGGATGTTATTAGAGAACTAAGGTTTTACCAAAAAAAAAAAAAAGAACGCACTAAATATGAAAAAAAAAAAGAAAAAGAAAAAGGATCAAACATACACAGAAGAAACGAAAAAAAAAAAAAAAACAGCAACAGAGTAAAACCGATGTATGTTAATACACAGAAACGTAAAATAAAAAAAATAATAAAAATGTATAATCAAATAGAAAAAGAAGAAAACTATCTTCTAATAGTAGTATGGATTTGAATGAAAAGAAAAAAAAAAAAAAAAACAACAAAAGAAAAAAAGAATACACACACACACACAGTTCTTACAACTAAATACAGTCCAGGATGGTGTTAAGTTCCTTATCTACTGCCTTGTACTCTACATAGAGATCATTTACTTCTTGACTATGTCGCCTATGGGAATCCACAACAGTTGAAAGAAAAGCCCGAGCTGACTCCACACCATCACGGTAAAATAACCGCCGTGCTGTACAACACACATCCGCTACAGAGAGCATTGCTAATCCAGATGTTCCTTTTCGTGCAAGTGTGAGAACTTCTTCTAATGATCGTGTTTGCTCACCATTGTGGGTATCCACAACTGTTGGGGTATTTCCCATTCGCTCTCGTGTCCATATTAACTGTTGCAGGGGTGTACTGCAATACGGCAATAATGCATGTGAGAGAGAAGAACAGGAGGAAATTAACGCAAAGGCATCATCAAAAAGTGGAGAAATAAGTACACGCCACTGTGGACAACAGCGAATACTATTAGGATTCGTACTACTATTCATATGATCTTTACCAGCACAAATACCATTATCAATGGCTTTTGTAAAATAAGCTACAGCTGTAAAACAGGCTGATATCGCTCCATATTGTCCAAGAAGAGTTACCGTTTGTCGAAATAACATTAGTAAAGTGTGAATATCAGAGATGTAATGTTGTAAAAAGGTTTGTGAATAGGTAAGAGAAATGGCTTCTAATGATTCTGCCATACCACGAAAAACGGATAAAATCATAGTGATAATATTTTTATTATCTTCTATAAAGGTCATATCAGAAGTACCATTACAAGTTCGTTGTAGATCATCAAGAAGTTGTGTGAATATCTCTCGCAGGAGATCTCGCAAGGGAAGCACGCCAACTACTGTTCCCGCACGCAACCATGGATCTAGTTGAGATTCAAGCATTAACTCCGTTGTGAGTTGAAGATCATCTTTACCATCCAGAAGAGAAAGAATTTCCTGTAAAGAGATATCTTCTCTATTCATTATTGTTGTTGTTGTTGGTTGGACTCCTGCTGGGACACCATTACTATTATCACTATTAACAACAGAGCTATCATGAATGGAAGTCCAAGAAGCCAAACTCGTCAGAAAGACCAAACGCAATACATGTAATGGAGATGGAAGTGGTGTTAAACGTGTAAAGCTTGGTAATGAAATTAGACCTGTGCGTACTTCCTTCACATCCTCATCTCCATCTCGATGTTGACAATACATTAATGAAAGACGCAATTGCATAGTTCCAAACATATCTTCTGTAAAACCATAGGAAAAGATTGAAAGTGTCCCATCTCTATGTGTAAGAAAAGATTGATGAGTCTCTTCTACGTGTATACGCCACAAGGTATGAGCTGTGAGAGGTAGAAAGAATAACTCTGATATGCCTCCTTGTTCATATGTACCTAATAATAGGAAACCACACAATGGACCTGTTACCCAAATAGCATCTACTATTCTCACATTAGGTGGAATCATAATGGCTGCAGTGGAAACTTCACAAGAGGGACTTCTATGAACAGTGGAACCAAAACCAATTAAGAAACCTTCATGTGTGTTTGGTATAATAACACAAATAACAGCACCATTTGGACTTCCTCTCACTATACTTGTAGAGGAAGAAAGACCTTGTAAAGGTATCATACGATTGGATGATAAAGGATCTGTTTTTACTGTACATTCTTCCTTTACCGCACGGGCAAAGGAGGTTGTAGTCTTCCATCGTTTTAACAAACTAAGAGGGTTCTGCAAAAGAATATCATTTTCACTATCCATATGTAAGGGTTCAGATCTGAGATGTGTTGTCCAAGTACAAGTGGCAGACCTTCTTTTCACAGTAGCATCATTACCAACAGTATTAGCCCAAGAGATATGAAATACCATAGATACTGCATGGTTAGTAAGAATAGTTAATTCCACTTCCAGATGATTAGAGGAAACAACTCCACTACAATGATATGGATTTCGTACGCCTACCCATACAATACGTTGAGAACCTCCATCATTTACTTTCTCTGTGGTGGATGATGCTATTGGCATTTCATTGGAAAGAGTATCATTTGTACTACTATGCATATAAGCAGTAGAAGTCATATGTACAGATTGAAATACCAAACGTGAAGAATTATCATGAATACTAGAGGAATAACATTGTATTTGTCCATCATGTTCAGAAAAATACTGCCCGAAAAAAAAAGCTGCTCTTCCACAACGTGTGACTACTACATGTCTAATACCAGCAGGTGTAGGATGTACAGAAGCACGATAACGAATTAAAGATTCCTTTCCTTCCATTTGTACAACAGGACGTAAAAGAAGTACATTCATTTCAGCACTAGAGACATGAAGTAAAAGTGCAACGGTCGGTAAATGTTGGGCAATAGCAGTTGTTACTCTATGCGTTCCTTCCACTTTCACATTACTACATTCACTAAAAGAGAAACTTACCACCTGATGTGAAGAAATGGGGTATCCCTGTATAAGTGAAGCATCTATACATGAAAGCCGGAAGAAATGGGGTGTTCGTTTCTTTTTTTCAACAGACCCTGGAATGTGTAATTGTTGCACATCACCCTCTCCACGGTGAAAGATGAGATCTAACTTACTTGTCACCGTACAACTGCCCCAACAATGAGAATGAGTAGTGGTGGCAGAAGTGTTGGGGTGAAGGGCAAAGGCTACACAAACAGAGTCTTGTTGAATACGCGATGGTACGCGTTCTATGCGAAGTGGTTCAAACATTATATATATATATATATATATAAATAATTTGTAATATGTATCTCTATCTGTGTATAGGAGTATGAAATCCTTATCGTTTTCCTTTTTCAGCCTTTTTTTTCTATGAAGAATTCTATGATAAAATGTATACTTTTGTAATTCAATTTTTGTCTTTTTTTTAGATGTTTTAATGTGTTTTCCTTCACAGAGATAACAAAATACCTCTGAATATAATGGAAAACAATTTATCCTTCTATAAAGTCTTTTTTTTTTCTTTTTGATACTTTATATATATATATAGAGAGAGATATGACAATTATTTTTTTTTTTTATGTGACGTTAGGAAGGCAATAAGATTGCCAAATATTATACAAAGAAAAAAAAAATAAAGAATAAGAAAAGAATGGAGAAATTAAGAAGAAAGAAGAACAAATACAAAAAAAAGAAAAATAAAACAAACAGCACATCAAGAAGTGTATTTAATTATCATTTTCTCTGGCATTATCCAAAGATGTCTCTCAATTGAAAAAGGGGGTAAAGAAAAGGAAAAGCAGAATAAAAAAAAAAAAAACTATCTCTATGATGTTGGTAGAAAAAAACAAACAAACTACAAATCGACCAACAATAATCATAAATGTATATGTGTTTCAAATATTCTCTTACATACACAAAAAGGAAAACTACAATATGCATACACACTTACACACACACACACAAGTATACATACAAATACTATATATATATATATATATATATATAATATACTTTCTATTCTCATATTCCTCATCAAAAGTACTGGCATCCATGTACACATATACAGAAGTAAATAAATACCTCTTTCTATCATTATGATATGATGCCATTATTGTTTGATGTGGACCCACTGGCTCGCTCTTTAACCGAACGATCATAGAAACACGCATTAGCTGGGATTGGTTCATCTAAAGAAGGGGATGAGTAAATACAACGTTCCACCAAGTGTGAAACCACCATCTCACCCACATCACCTGAAGGTACAAAAACATACACGGCTGAGCTTGGATGTGTAAAGAGAGAAAGATCCACCGTATCGTCAGTAACAGGACGGTGAAAAACACCAACAGTTGTGAGTCCACGGGGTTCTTCTACACTCATCACATATTCCATCACATCTCCCACCCGTTCAACAGACAAGGACGGTGGGACAGACACCAACAAAGAGGACGGAACAGATTTAGGCAACACCACTCGTCTGCAGTTATATCTCGCAGCCGCTACTAAAAGTACATTCACTTCCTTCGCCGCTGGCTCACCTACAACAGCCGCCACTACATCCCCTTTCAATGCATAAGGTGCCGTACGAACCATTTGAATTGGTGTTACTGGAATTCCTACGCCTGTTTCTATAGATGTTCCTGTTCCTGGTGTTGCTGGTTTTGTTGTTGTTGTTGCGGTTCCCTTTCCATTGGGTACGTCTTCGAATGTAGATATCTCTTCATGTATGGAAGAAACAGGGGAAAGATCCCGAGAATTTGGTACAGTGTGTGGATTCGTAGGGCTCTCCGATGGAGCTAGTGTGGCTGGACGCGGGGGAAGTCCACTCACACTAGAATGATGATCATCATTATTAGAAGGACTGTTAAGATTATCATGGAGATGATTATGGTTACCATTAGGTCCCTCTTCATAAGCCGTAATAGCGGCAAGAGCAGCTGTTGTATTTTTAATAACACTATGAGAATCATCCACACTACGTAAAAGGGGCAAACCTTCAATTTCGGTAGATCCAAATATGTCTAAATCATCCATATGTAACATATTTTCTTCTTCATCCTCTTCATCTTCTGCTAAAGCTTGACGACGTGCAACTATATGGCGAGCCACAGAAATCACAACAAAGGAAAATAATGGAAGAAAAACAACTAATGGTACCATAGGACCTGATGTTACTTGAGTTGTATGAGAAACAACTTCCCCACCTGCTCGTCTTAACTCTTCCATTGCTTTTGCCCAACGTTCCCTTTGTAGATCTGTGAGGGCTGGAACTCCAGCGTTGTTTAGCATCTTTTTAACAATGTTTTCTACCAACGGAGGAAGTGAAAGTCTAAAATTCTGCATCCATGGAGGAAAACGCATATATCCATCAGGGAGTTCATATGGATTATGAAAAGTTTTAGGTGTCATACTTGACCGTCGCTGAACAGCACCTACGGTAACAGCATGAACTACACGACATATAGCTCCAATTCCACCAGTACCTGGTATTGCTAAAGAAAAAAAGATTAGAGGTTTACGTAGAAAAGAAATAGTGGATCTAATCTTTCGAAACGTATCACTTTCTAAATAAAAGCTTGCAAATGTAGAACTTAATTCATCAGAACGTGGTGACTGTGGAACTGATGAATCCTCATATGTATAACTATCATATGTTCTCGTATCATATGTTCTTGTATCGTAGGTTCTAGAATCATAAGTTCTAGAATCATAGGTTCTAGAATCATAACCACTCAAGTAAGAGTCATCATTTACCAAACCATCAGCACCATTGGAGATTGACCCAGATGTAAAATCATTATCTGAAGTACTCTTCCGTGATGGCGATCTGGAGGTTCGATCTTCTGTATAACTAGAGGCATCAGCCGATTCTCTATCATAGGTGACATCCGAGTTAAGCGTGGAAGCGTTGTTAGTATAATCAGAGGAGTCATTGAAGCTGCTCATTCTCCTGGTTATTATGATTATTTTTTTCTTTTTTTCGTATTTGATTCTTCGTTTGGTTCTTCCTTCTTTTTTTTTTTTCTTTGTTTCTTTGTTTGTTTGTTATGGATGATTGTCACTTACTTTCTACTACTACTACTACAGTTGTAGCTCAGTAGTTTTCCTTTTTCTTTTTTATTATTATTCTTCTTTTGCCCCTTTTTTTAACTTCCCTTCTTTATTCTCTTCGTTGTTTGTTTTTGTTGTTTATTGTGTCAGGTACTCCAAACCCCCGCAAATAATAATAATAATAATAATAACCCAAGAAAACAGACAAAAACAATATAATACTTATATTCCCCCTTTGAATATATATATAGTATTTCCTTTTTCTATTATTATTTATGTTCACTGAATAAATAAAGGGCCTTAAGGAATTTTTTAGTGAGTCTTCACACTCTTAGAGAAGGTTATGAAGCAACACACAGGCAAACGCACAATCACCGGCCCCAACCACACCCCACTACGAAGAAAATGTAATTGGGGTCCTTTTAAATATATATATATGAGAAGAGAGATGAGAAAAAAAGAAAAGAAAAAAACAATAATAATGAAGAACTAAGGAAAGAAAAAAATTAAATAGAAACCACATAATGAGTAACAAACTAAATAATAATAATAATAATAATAATAATAATAATAATAATAATAATAATAA